>NW_024881716.1:600000-802054 GCF_019059575.1 Amphibalanus amphitrite
CAGCCGTTATCATCAGTTTTTGAAGATAGACTGGAAGAGCTGGCGCGGACGGTGGAGAATTTTGGAGTGGTGCAGATCTTGAGGAAAGCTTCCGGACGGTGCAGAACGAACCCAGTTGATGACGGTACAGGACACAGGTCTTCACACGGACGGTGAAGAGGTGACAGGAGCTAGTAGGACTTGAAGAGATGCACCGAAGCGCGCCGATCCGGCCCCGCTCCGGTGCTGCCCGCAACAGCGGAAGGCCTCGAGGGTGTCGAGGAAAACGATGCTAGTGCCCCGGAGCGTGCCGAACCGGCCCCACTCCGAAGCTGCCCGCAGCGGCGGAAGGACTGACAGGTGTCAGGAAAAAGGCAACAGAACGTGCCAAACCGGCCCCGTTCTGTTGCAGCCCGGCAAAGCGGAAGAAGGTTGGTTGAGCTTGAAGCTTGTAGCTTGACGTAAGGATCGCGTCGTGGCGGAGACCCGCTCTTGGTATGTGGCTGGTAGGTAGGTAGGTATTTGTGGCTTACGGGCCACCACAGCGTCCTGTATTTGGGCCCGGTTCTGTCGTCCGTCTTCATTGTTGGTCCGTCCGTTGTCTTGCAGTGTCCGTCGTCTTCTTTGGCTCGAAAGGGTGGGGTGAGGGGTGGGTCAGGGTTCCTAGCTATCTCCTCCCGGGTAGCCGGATTGCCCCTTCTATTTTTTTTTCTTTTTTATGCTTTTTTGTCTCTTTTTTTTTTTGCCATTTTGCCATTCTGGGGTCTTTTATTTTGATTGTCATTGTTTTGAATGTTTTTTTTTTTGGGTTTTTCTTTCTTTTGGCTTTTTTTTGGCTTTTTTGGCTTTTTTGTCCTTGGCTCTAGGGGAGGAGATTTACAGGTCATTTATCAGCCCAGTGTTGTGTATGTAGTGGATGAGTAGTGTTGTTAGCTCGGGGTGTAAGTCCCCGAGCAGTGTTGTGAGTGTTAGTGGGATGTTGGCGTCTCTGCAGTATGTTTGTATGTTTGTCCTGTGGTGTTGGTATTGTGGGCATGTGAGTAGCAGATGTTTGACAGTGATGAAAGTGTTGCAGGTGTTGCATTTTGGTCTCGGGCTTCTTGTGATGATGTAGTTGTGTGTGATAGTGGTGTGTCCGATGCGAAGTCGTGTGATAGCCCTCTCGTTTTTGCGTGAGTTCATGTTCTTGGTGTGCCAGTGTTCTATGCGTGGTTGAATGGTTTGTAGTGCGGTTCGTGTGTTGTGCCATATTGACTGGTAGTGTTTGTGTAGTTGGGCTGAGATAATGGGTGTAAAGTCATTTAGTGAGAGTGGGATGTGGATCGGTTGTGGTTGCTGAAGGAAACTTTGCTGTATTTCTGTGTCTGTGAGTGTGTGTTTGCTTTGATCTATGAGGGTGTGGGTGGTGGGTGCTGTGTCAGCCCAGTAGGCTGGAAGGGGTGGTGCAGGGTGTGACCTTGGAAGTGTGATGTCAAGTGTCTTTGATAGTTGTTTAAGTCGTCTGCCGATTGTGATTCTGTTGCGTGATCTCCGTGTGGTAGTGTAACACGACCTCCTGTTGATCAGTGGAATGCATGGGTGTTGTGGGATTTGTTGGATTTTGAAGAAGTATCTGAAGAGTGCTTGTGATCTCCTGTAGTGCAGAGGTGGCGTGTTGTTGTAAACGTGGAGTGCTGCTGCAGGTGAAGTGCGGTAGGCGCCTGTGATGGTCCTAATGCATTTGTTTTGGATGACGTCGAGTTTCTTCAGGTGTGTAGGTGCAGCGTTTTCAAAAATGATTGCTCCGTACTCAAGAACCGGTCGGATGATTGCTTCGTAGAGTTTGGTGAGCGTGTGTCTGTCACCTCCCCATTCCGTGCTGGTGAGTGCTCTGAGAATGTTAATGCGTCGTGTCGCTCTGTCGCGGATGTCATTGATGTGTTTGCTGAATGTCAAGTTCTTGTCAAAAGTGATGCCAAGAAATTTTGCATTGTTACTGAAAGGGATAGGTGTGCCATTGAGCATGAGCGGTTGGCTGTTTTCGGTGCTATGTCGCCCAAAGACGACACATTGTGTCTTTGAAGGTGAGATGTGAAGGTTGAGTGTCTGAAGTTTTTGAGTAATGTTGTTGAGTGTCCTTTCGAGTTGTGTTAGAGTGCTTCCTAGTTGGTTTTGTGTTGTCCAGATTGCTATATCGTCGGCGTAGGTGGCTATCTTGACTTGTCTTGTGTTCTGTTTGAGTTGTGAGTTGAGTGCAAGTACGAAGAGCAGTGGACTGAGTACTGTCCCTTGCATGAGTCCGGTGCTCGGGTACTGTGTGTTTGATGTGTGTGTGAGGTGTCTGACTTTGAATGTGCGTTTTGTGAGGTAGTTGTTCAGGTAGGCCATGAGGTGTCCATCTATGCCAATGCGTTTGAGATAGGCGAGAAGTGCGGTGATGTTCAGTGTGTCGTATGCGTTTTGTATGTCGAGAAATAGTGCTGCTGTGCAGGTTTTCCTTGCAAAGCTGGATTGCACGTCAACTGTGAGCCTGACAAGATTGTCAGTGGTGCTCCTGCCGGGGAGGAATCCCGAGTGAACGGGTGATAGGATGTTTCTTGTGGTGACGTGGTGTAGAAGTCTTGCTTGTGTGATTCGTTCGAAGGTTTTGTGAAGGCAGCTGGTCAGTGAGATTGGCCTGAAACTGCCAAGTTGTGTGGTGTCTTTGTTCTGTTTGGGTATGGGTATGATGTGTGCGTGGAACCATGTGTCTGGGTATATGTGTGTGTGCCATGCTGTGTTGAATGCTTTGAGGAGTTGTGTGCGCGCCTGTGTCCCGAGGTGTTTGAGAAAACTGTAGTGTATCTCGTCTGGTCCTACACTCGTGTTGCCTCCCTTCGAAATTGCGTTGTTGAGCTCTTGCATTGTGAATGGTTTGTTGAATATGTGGTCTGTTGTTTGTGAGATTGCTAGCGGAATCGGGTTGGCCATACTGGATGATTTGTCGAGGTAGTGTTCTGCAAATAGATCAGTGATGGTCCCCTGATCTGTTATGGTCGTGTTATTGTGGTGTATAACACGTGATTTTGTCAGTGTTTCTTTGTTGTTGTTAAATGATTTGGCGAGCTTCCAGATCTTTGAAAGTGGTGTGAACCTGTTGAATTGATTGATGTGTTCTGACCAACTGTCGCGTTTGGCCTGTAGAATGGTGCGTCTACAGCGTGCTTTTGCCTGTCGGTACTGTTGGAGCGTTGTTTGTGTTCTGTGTTTTTTGTGTCTGTGTAGTGCCCTCTTTCGTTCGAGTATAGCGTGTTTGCACTCTTGATTCCACCAGGGGACTGCTCTCTGTGCTTGGGGTTTGGGAGTCGTTGTTGGAACGTACTTTTCTGCTGTCTGAATAAGCCTGTCTGTGAACTGTGTGATGTTGTTTGTGTCTGTGTGCTCCATGTCATTGGTGAATGCTTCCCAGTTGGCATGCTTGAGGTTCCAACGTGGATGCGTGGTATGGGCCGTGGCCTGAGCGTTGAGGGTGATTTGAATGAGTTTGTGGTCACTGAACAAAGTGTCTTCCAGTGTAGTCCATTGTGACGACCTTGAGATGTCGGGTGATGCAAAAGTGATGTCTGGTGCTGTGTCCCGGTGTCCGACTTGTCTGGCCGGTAGGGTGGTGTCGCCAGTGTTGAGGCACACGAGCTGATGGTTGTGTATAATGTTGTGAATCTTTCGGCCTCGTGTGTCTCGTGGTGTGTTTTTGTCCCAGAGAGGATGGTGTGCATTAAAGTCTCCCAGTATAAGTACTTGAGTGTTAGTGTTTGTGATGATGTTGTCAAGTTCTGTCAGCTTGTTGTCAATTGTGTCATCTGCTGGTGGGAGATAGCAGTTGATGACTGTAAGTGCATTGTGCCGAGTGTATATTTCTACTGATTGGATGTCTGCTGTGGTGTTGGTGGGTATGCTTCTGTGTGGAATGTTGTGCTGTATGTGGCTTTTGAAATTCGGTTGATAAAGCGTAATGGCGGTGGGAAAGGTGGGTGAGCACCGGTGTCCGGCACCGCTACGTCCCTTTTTAAATCCAGGTGTGAACGCAAATACACGGATTGCACGTTTGTTGCTACATCTTGTTCACATACAGCCATGTCTGGACGCGGCAAGGGCGGCAAGGTGAAGGGAAAGGCCAAGTCCCGGTCTTCCCGGGCCGGACTTCAGTTCCCTGTCGGTCGTATCCATCGTCTCTTGCGTAAGGGAAACTATGCCGAGCGCGTCGGTGCCGGTGCCCCCGTGTACCTGGCTGCCGTCATGGAGTACCTGGCGGCTGAGGTACTCGAGCTGGCCGGCAACGCTGCGCGCGACAACAAGAAGACCAGGATCATCCCTCGCCACCTGCAGCTGGCCATCCGCAACGACGAGGAGCTGAACAAGCTCCTGTCGGGCGTCACCATCGCCCAGGGCGGTGTGCTGCCAAACATCCAGGCGGTGCTCCTGCCCAAGAAGACCGAGAAGAAGTAAGCCTGCATCTGGCTCAGTCGACTCGAACCCTGTAACAGGCCTTTTTAAAGGCCACACAATACCAATGGAACTGGTCACAGGTCACTTTCATGACAACGCGTCGGCTTATCACGCTATCTGGGGAGCACCCAGAGCTGTTTCCGTTGGCGTGAAGCGTTAACCCACGCCCCTATCTCCTGAACTACTACAGACATTGAATTTGCGATTGATATCTCTTATTGGTCAAGCTACGGCGAAAAAAAAAAACTATGTAAGGGACTGTCCCACCTTTGCATTAGTTCGGAGTTGAGAGAGCCAAGTTGGCGGCCAGGTTCAAAAACCACTATATATCCTGTTCGCAATATCCTCAGTTTCGTGGTGTTAAAGAAATTCGTTCCCTTCATTTGAAAAGTGGGCCTTAGCTAAGGCCCTATCTCTTAACTATTAACGGCCATTTGATGACGTCATCAGCCGTTTCACGCGTTCGACCTGTTTTACGAATAAGTTGAAATCGGCGCCGGGGAAATCTCGCACTTTGCTTATAATTCGAGTCGGGCTATCGCATAACTATTCTATTTGCGTGGGTTTGCGGTTTTTTTGAAGTGCTCAGTTTTTGCAGCGAGCTTTTCCTCTTAGGGCCTGCGAGATATCTGCGTACACACATATCCCTTCAGCATTAGACGTTGACCAGGAATGCGGCTGAATTCACGTGACAAACTCGATGGCGGTCCCTCCATTCAGGAGAAAAATTACCGGCCGACGACTGGGAAATTCCACCGGCCGGCCCGGCGGTAGTGTGTCGGGCGGCGGGGTTTCCCCGTCCAGCGGCCGGCAGCGCTGAGCCGAGTCGTTCCCACGGTCTGGCGGCCAGCTGGGTGGGGGCGGGGTGGGGAGTGGGACGGCCGATTGCCAGCCGCTTCTCCACGGGCAGGTGCTGCCACCTGCGCAGTAGTTCCTTTTTTTTTTGAATTTTGCTCCCGACAGGCCGAGGCCCTGGTCGGGGTAGGGGGAAGTTACTAGCTGGCAATTAGCCAGATCTTCCGTTTTACTTTACTTTAAAGCCGGCTATGTTACTCCGGCCCAAGGCAATATCAAGAGCAAAGTTTACGTTAGACCGGCCCATGTGACGTCCGGTGGGAGCAAGTGCAAGGCGGCCGTGGTGAGCCGGAAGATGATTGTCGGTTCGGGGGGGAGGGAGAGAGGGAGGGAGGGTCGGGGCAGAGGGGTGTGAGGAGACCCGAGGCGTGGTGCGGCAGAGAACTGAGAGCGCGGCCCGAGTCCAGGGAGGGGGGGAGGGGACCGGGCAAGGCCGAGCCGAGATAAGGCACGCATTGTTCACAGAGGGAGGGAGGGGACGGGGCAGACTAGCAGGACAACAAAACCAGCAGTCCAGGACTAGAGCTCGGAGGTGCAGACGGCCAACATATAAACTTTAATGATGAACATCAAGCTAGTAACATGCATACTGACACCAGATCGTACCAACCTGAACCGGACTATTGAATCCAATTCGTTGAAGATATGCTACATGTCACATGAGCTGTCAAAGACGCATATTTATGGATGCATGCATTGCAGTCCCTGCCACGCCTGTCCGGCATGGCAGGTGCTGTCCCTACTAGAGTTGCAAAGTTTTCCCTATGGGCTACTACCGGCACCGCCCCGCCCCACAAAAATTTTCTGGGATACCGGCATGCTACCACGCCCCAAGCAAAAACACCGCCAAATTACCGGCATACTAAAAAACCTGCATTCTTGATTCTGGCTTACCCCTACATGAGATGCCACATTTTGGCAATTTCAGTTACCGCCCCACCCAGCAGCCACTCATTGTCCAACCAAAACTCCAGCAGCCTGATTTTGGCTGAGTTGCCCCCACAAATACCACAATTTTGAAACTCAATTCCAGTTTACAGCTGTTAAAATATCACCTGTAATCAAAGAGGTATTGCCTACAAAAAGCCTACACACATTCATCAAAAAAGCAAGGTCAAAAAGAACTTGAATTACTGAAATGTGTTCCTGAAGACTGCACAGTGAGCAGCAATCACATTTACCACAAGCGTTCTTATTTTCCACCTTACCCTAAAATGAACTATAGCTAGTCATAAATCACAATATAAAAAAAAAACTACAGATTTGGCCATGTTCCTGAGGAAGCGAGATCAACATCTGCTTTTTCCTATCCGCCATGGCTTGGCTCGTGAGTAAGATACGAATCATGTAAAAATATGTGTTAATAACTCACTTGTCCTGAGAAGTCACCAAATAATATGTATAAAAACGATATAATATCCTCTCCCATCTCAAACGCGGGAACAAACACAAGGTTATAAAGGATCGAAACAGATGCGCCATAACACAGTTTTTAACCAGCTGATTAAAACACTGCAAAAAAAAGTTTTAGGACTGCAAACTACTGCCTCGTGAATGATTTTTTTTTTTTTTTTTTTTGATAAAAATCATCCAACACGATATTAAAATCCAATAAAATCAACACTGTGAGTGTTATTCACTACAAGAAAATCCACTTCTCTTGAGTAAGTCAACCAAAAGGGCATATGAATAAATATTACGTCATCAGCTTACATCTTTTTTAGGGGACAGAAGATCTTAAAAGTCAATCCTTGGTTGCTTGATCAGCTGATCATATTGCGCCACTTTGTATTCATTCGGTCTGCATGTTGTGTTTTCTAGTAAAGATAAGACAAAATGCCAGTTTAATTCATTTTCATTTCATTTTGGGACTGAAGTTAGGATCAGGGCTTCCTAACACCTGCCTTTTCAGCTGGATTTTCAGTGTCAAATTCTTTGTAGAGTATCTCAGACCACATCTCAGGACTCAAGGCCAGTTTCCAAACAATGTGTTTTGTGTTGTTTTGATTCTGCCTTTTGCCTAGGGAATGTTGCCATTAACATTAATTTATTTTATTGTATTATACCTATTACCTACCATTAGACTTACTAATTGGTTGTGCTTTTGCAACATGAATGAGTATTCTTCCTTTGATAGACCAAAGTAGATTCTTGACAATTCTTATTAGAGCCAAATCTGTGAAATGCTGAGGTTCATGTATTGTGTACAATTACCCTTACCAATGGAACTTCTACCACAAAATGTATTTTTCAGTGGCTAAGATTGCTGTTATTACAATTCAATAGCCTCTTAGTGTCCAAAGTTTGAATCATATGCTGATAATTTTTTTTTTGTGCAAAATCAAAAATACCGGCATGCTACCGGCAGGATATGCCAAATACCACGAAAAAACCTGCGGTAGTGAAAAATTACCGGCATGCCGGTAGTGCGGTAGGGAAATTTTGCAACTCTAGTCCCTACCAGCCATATGCGCCATTCACAGTTGCAGCGGTTGCTGTACATTAGCGTCATCTATGATTCACGAAAAGTCTCACGATGTTGTACCCATTTCCCGCATTATCTACGGTGGTATTAGTTCGTGAGAGAAAACGTGAACACCCATAAGGTGTGCTGGAAGGTGGTTTTCCGAAAAGTCTCACGATGTTGTACCCAGTTCCCGGATTATCTACGGTGGTACAATTTCGTGAGAAATACCGGAAAACATGGTCCTGGCTTAAAGGAAAAGGGCCACCTTCGTGAAATATGAAGATATCGTTGTTTTTCATTTTGACATTATTATTTTTCATTTTCTTTTTAAAACTGGTGCCAGAAGTGCACAATTCGCGAAAAAGTATTTAAAACTATTTAACATATTGGTACTTTGTTGATACTCTCTACGGCACCTACTGTGAGATGGCATAGCGATGACGTCACACTCAAACCAATCAGCGTTCAGAAGACAGACTCGTCGGATTGTGTCAGATAAGCTGATTGGTTAAAGCTGAGCTGATTGGAGCTGATTGGTAAAAAACCAAAGCCTCGCCGCGGGTGGCTGTATTACAGGGTAAGGACGCATTCCTGGGATAAGGACGCATTCCTCTTTTAAAATTGCCGATACCTACGAATGGAAGCCGAAATCGGCCGTAAGGAGATAGACTGGAGGGTTTTCGGACACGGGCTACTAGATGGCTATCTCAGTTTCAATCCCCATGTTAAAGGTGGCCCTTTTCCTTTAAGGGGCTGTGACGGAGTACCGTTCGTCAGGTCGACACGGGACTGGTATCAATCGCTTTTCCGAATTTTCTCATGGACACATATGTACCTTGCCGAAGAATATTCGGAAAATAGTACGGAGAGTGCGAGGGAGCAGTTTCCGAATTTTCTCACAAGTTTGACGCGCTGGGGCGCGGCAGTGAGCCGGAACATCCGGGAGCTCTGGTCGCGCCTGGGGCAGGGATGCGGGCCCGAGGCTAGATGCTCGGCGCTGGCCGTAGGACAGTTCCGCGCGACGACCCCTGTCAGTCCCGCCCCTCACCCCCCGCTGTGCCGGTCTCGGGTCCCGTCTGCCCCTACTTTGGCGCCATCTACGATTCACGAAAAGTCTCACGATGTTGTACCCAGTTCCCGGATTATCTACGGTGGTACAATTTCGTGAGAAATACCGGAAAACATGGTCCTGGCTTAAGGGGCTGTGACGGAGTACCGTTCGTCAGGTCGACACGGGACTGGTGTCAATCGCTTTTCCGAATTTTCTCATGGACACATAGGTGCCTTGCCGAAGAATATTCGGAAAATAGTACGGAGAGTGCGAGGGAGCAGTTTCCGAATTTTCTCACGGACATATCCTTCAGGAGGGTGCTCACCAGGCACCCTCGGCTGCTGACCAGCCTATTGGCTAGACGATCGGGGATGATTTGCGTCTCAATAATGGAATACAATCAATCGGTGAAAATCTTTCAGATTAAGTGTGGCCTTTAAAAAGGCCTGTTGTTCGTGGGGCTTTCGTCGCGAGGCATTCCGCTTAACCGCCGAAGCCGTACAGTGTGCGGCCCTGGCGCTTCAGAGCGTAGACGACGTCCATGGCAGTCACCGTCTTGCGCTTGGCGTGCTCGGTATAGGTGACAGCGTCGCGGATGACGTTCTCCAGGAACACTTTGAGAACGCCGCGCGTCTCCTCGTAGATGAGGCCGCTGATGCGCTTGACACCGCCACGACGAGCCAGGCGTCGAATAGCAGGTTTGGTGATGCCCTGAATGTTATCACGCAAAACTTTACGATGCCGCTTAGCTCCTCCTTTACCCAATCCTTTGCCGCCCTTGCCACGTCCCGTCATCTTGGCGAGTAATTGGTGGTTACTCCTTTGTGCCTTTGCCGTTTTTTTTTTTTTTTTTTTTTTTTTTTTTGAATTTTGCATCCCGGTTGCACTAAGGCATACCGGGGAGGGGAAACTAATAGCTGGCAATGAGCCAGATCTTCCGTTTTACGTTACTTTACCACCGGCTATTCAAGACCGGCCCAAAACTAGCGACTAAGGCAAATAGCTACGTTATACCGGCTCATGTGACGTCCGGTGGGAGGAAAGCTAGGGAGAGCCGAAAAGAAGGCCAGAGTGGCAAGGCCGAGATTTAGATGAATTTTAGTACTTACTTCTGATGTCTTGCAGCTGTATCTTCGTGTTTTGTTGTGTGGTGTTGTTTCGTGGAGTGTTTGTTGTGTATGATTTCTACCAGGAAAAGTCCTAACTAGAAAAAACCTGGTGCCTAGCCAAGAGGGCAAAACCTGTGCGTTTTTGCCAAATTGCACAGGAAAAATCCCTTTAGAAGTAATTACTTTACGTTATATCACTAGAGTGTCGCTGTTTTGTGGGTCTATGAATGACTGAAAGGTAGAGGGTAGTACCGGTGATGCATCAGCCTCAATTGAAGCCAATGCCGCATCGGTGGGCCAGGAGGAGGTCAAAATCGGTAGGGTTCCCCCGACGCCGCCACCAGCACGCCCGCCGGCGCCGACCGCCGCCGGACCCAGCCCCCGCCCCGACCCTACCCCATCAGCTAACGCGGAAGGGCCAGGTGCGAGCCGGGCCCCAAGCAGCGACCGGCGCCGCCAAGCGCGCCGACAACAACGCGAGCTGAACCAAAGTTTCAATTCCAGTGAAGTCTCATATTCGGGTAGTCATAGTCGGTTGGTGTCAATGTTGGTAGCAATTTTTGGCTCTCCCATCGGTAATGAAGTAGCTCTTAGAGCTGACGCTGCGACTCAGTGGTTGTCACGTTAGAACTAGGTAACGTCGGGAAGTCGCGTTCAGTAAGCCCGGTCAGGCCTTGTCGTGCCCCAGTGGCGAGGGAGGAGAGCCACATCCCCCCGGCACCAGGGTTGTCCATAGGGGAGCCCTTAACGCCCGGCGGCAGCTGGCCGAACAGGTTCCCCCCCTGAAAGGCTTAATAACCAGCCGGTTTAGGACCGACCAATCCTGTGTCTCGAGTGGGCCTCAACCGTTAAGCGGGATCCCTGTCGAGAACCGGGCGAGACCCAGAAGGAGGAAGTCAAGTCCAGTTGGGACCCCAGGATGTGTCCAGGCGCGCCGTCAGCAACGCTAGGAGGACGGATGTCAATTCAGTGAAGTCTCATATTCGGGTAGTCATAGTCGGTTGGTGTCAATGTTGGTAGCAAATTTTGGCTCTCCCATCTGTAATGAAGTAGCTCTTGGAGCTGACGCTGCGACTCAGTGGTTGTCACGTTAGAACTTGGTAACGTCGGGAAGTCACGTTCAGTAAGCCCGGTCAGGCCTTGTCGTGCCCCAGTGGCGAGGGAGGAGAGCCACATCCCCCCGGCACCAGGGTTGTCCATAGGGGAGCCCTTAACGCCCGGCGGCAGCTGGCCGAACAGGTTCCCCCCCTGAAAGGCTTAATAACCAGCCGGTTTAGGACCGACCAATCCTGTGTCTCGAGTGGGCCTCAACCGTTAAGCGGGATCCCTGTCGAGAACCGGGCGAGACCCAGAAGGAGGAAGTCAAGTCCAATTGGGACCCCAGGATAGGTCCCGGGCTCCGTCAAACCTCATGTTAAATGGAATTTTCTAGTTTTGTGTTGTGCAAAAAGTTAAAAAGCAGTTCTAGCAAATCTGGATAGGTATCTCCTAGTATATTTTCGATGTTGAAAGTTATTTTATGTCTTTGCGTGTAATCAATCAATGGTTGTCTAAAACGATGATATTGTGGGCAGCTTATAAGAAAATGTTTTATATTATATCTAACGTCATCCCCGCAATAGTGACAGTTTGGAGGAGGCGTTCCTTCTATAATGTAATTATGTGTAATTTTGGTGTGACCCATCCGTAGTCTAGCAAGTATGATTTCCTTAATTCTAGTATCCTGACTAGAGGAGTGCCAATGTCCCACCTCTTGCTTAATAGGGAGACCCTTTGCCGTTTTTTTTTTTTTTTTTTTTTTTTTTTTTTTTTTTTTTTTTTGTCCTCCCGGCAAGCCTTTGCCGTTTGTAGGTTCAATTAAGCACAGATGTTGCCATTTGTGTGCCAAGCGGGTAGCCTCTTGAAAAAGAACGCATGCTGTACAGTCGTGCGCTTTCAAAATTCAAGTCTATGTCTTAGAGAAAAAACCTTAAAACATCAACAACATGGACTCTGTCGATCGCGAGCCGACTCCACCGGGTCACGCATCCGAGGAGCCCGCCGAGCTCCCCCCCTCCCAGGCCGTCCCCGAAGGACCGGCGTTCGTCCTTGTGACAAGGGAGGAAGGGAGCTTCCGGCACACGAACCCCTTTTCGCTTCGCCGGTCGATTGACACTTACATAGGGCCAGTTCATTCCCTGAAAGCACTCAGGAGCGGCGCCCTCCTCGTCGAAACCAAAACAACGACTCAAACGCACCAACTGCTCCGTACCGCCTATTTCAGAGGCACACCCATCACAGTCACCCTGGCCACCCGACTCAACTCGATCGAGGGGTCAGTCCGCTCGGACGCCCTCACGGAGATCACAAACCGAGAGCTCCTCGAAGAGCTGCAGACCCAAGGTGTCGTCAGAGTGCAGCGTCTCCGATCCCGTGACCTTCAAAATCTGGGGCCGAACCCCACCGTCCGGCTCACGTTCAGCGGCCGCACCCTACCGCAGGCCATCCGATGCGGGTACCTCTCCGTACCCGTGGACCCCTGGGTCCCGGCCCCACGTCCATGCACAAAATGCTGGACATACGGTCACTCTAAGCGCGCCTGCCGCCGACGCCAGCCCCAGTGTGGCCGCTGCGGCGGGCCGCACGACGCGGATAAGTGCAGCGGGCCCGAACAGTGCCCCGGCTGCGGCGGTCCCCACCCGGCGTGGGACCGCCGGTGTCCTATCGCGGAGGACGCCAGGCAGTGGCACCGCGCGGAAGTAAAGAACCGCCGCGCGGAGCACCGGGCCCAAGGCCACGGTCGGCCCAACGGAGCCACGTGGTTCCGGGAGGAGCGGCCCAACGGGCTGCTCCCCGCCCCTCACCCGCCGTCGGACACCGGGTCCCCTCCCACCCGTTCCGCGACCGCCGCCGCCGCCGCCCGCCCGACCGCCGCCGCCGCCGCCCGCCCGACCGCCGCCGCCGCCGCCCGCCCGGCCGTCGCCGCCGCCGCCCGCCTGACCGCCGCCGCCGCCGTCGCCCGCCCGACCGACACCGCAACCGCCCCTCTCGCCGGGGACGACTGGCCGCCCCTGCCGGCCCCAGGCGCGACCCAGAAGGTGGCCTCACCACCGGCGCGCTCCGTGCCACCCGCTCCTAAGCGCACTGCCGAGGACCCAGAAGCCGGCGCCATGTCCTCACCGGCCGCCCCTCAGGCCTCGCCCTCCGTCCCGTCCGACACTGACACTAACGACCCCGCTCCAGGGCCGTCCTCTCTCAAACACTCGAGCGGCTCCACGGAGAGCCTCAGCAGCGGCCAGTCGGAGGCCGACACTGTCTCCCTGCAGCTCGACGACCTGGACGCCACAATCGTCAGCGCTCCCACCCCTTCGCCGCCACACCACGCCACTCCCTCGCTCCGCCGGAGCAGCACAGTTCCACTTAGCCTGGCCGATCTGGATGTACTGGAGACAGCCAGGTCCGGCCCGCTCACTCGGTCCGCTCTAAAGAAACAGTAATCTGTCACAACACACGGAGGAATTCCTGCTCCAGTGGAATACTAACTCTGTAGTATCCCACTGGGCGGAATTCCGTGAATATATAGTTAATAAAAAGCCATTAGTAGCCGCCATCCAAGAGACCCACTTCCTCGACACTGATTCGACTAAATATAATTTTAACCTCTTTGGATATTCTCTTTACTGCAATAACGTAAATGATTCCCCACGCCGAGGCGGTTCGGCTTTGTATGTCTCTAACAACCTTATACATCAACAAGTTAACTTTGACTCTAACCTAAATTACGTTGCAACCACAGTCAAAATTGCACAGCGAGACGTTAATGTAATTTCTCTCTACTTGTCACCTAGTATTAACGTAACGTACCAACAACTGGATCGACTCTTTGGCCAAATCCCCTCCCCTAAATTGATAATAGGTGATTTTAATGCTCACCACACAGCCTGGGGCTGCAACAACATAACACAGCGCGGCACCACACTTTACAACATCATTGACAAACATAATCTCATTTGTCTTAATGACAAATCACCAACATTCCACAGAATCATGAACGGAACAAATCAATACTCGGTAATTGATCTTGTGCTGACCTCTCCAGAAATTAGTTTGTTTTTTACCCCAAAAGTGCAAATCGACCAATACTTTAGTGATCATTATCCTATACATATAACAGTTGAATCCTCTTCAAGGTCAACCATAAATACATATCTCCCGAAATGGAACTTTAACAAAGCGGACTGGACGACATTCCAGGACGACATAGATGAACAACTTGACATTATTAGCTTCAACGACCATACAAACAATAACGTAAATGACAATGATACAGTAAACATGGAAAGTTTCCTTCAGATAGTAGGCGAAGCAGCTGAACGTTCTGTCCCATTGACAAAGCAAAGACAGGGTTATAAACACGCCCCGTGGTGGACGGAAAACTGTCAAAAAGCAGTCGCGAGGCGCCGCAGAGCCCTACGAAAATGTAGGGCCTGCCCCTGTGTTGCTCATGAAATTCAGCTCAGGAACGAAATCAGGAACGCAAAAGAAGTCATCAACGCAGCCAAAAAAGAGTCTTGGGAAAGCTTTTCGAACAAATTCAACCGTTTTACACCCATTACTAAAGTTTGGGAACATCTTAGATGTTTCCGCAACAATAAACCAAAGATATATAAAGTTCCGTCACTGATTATACAGAACACACTCACAACAGACCCACAAGCAGTTGCCACGCAATTTGCAGCCCATTATGCAAACATATCCTCAAACAACAACTACTCAGACACTCTACACAACAACCTCAGCACCACTCTATCAACACTCACGTTCCAATCCGACAACACAGAACATTACAATCACCTATTCACCCTTTATGAACTACAACATGCAATCGTTAAGTGTGGGAATACTTCGGTAGGCCCGGACAAACTGCCCTACATGTTCTTCAGAAAACTAACCCCCTTTGGCCTTGAACACTTTCTCAAGGTCATCAACCAGCTATGGGTTGAAGGCCACTTTCCGGACTCCTGGAGAGAAAGTATAATCATCCCCATTCTCAAAAAAGACAAACATAGCACCGATCCAGCTAGTTACAGACCAATTTCATTGTCGAGCTGTGCCTCTAAAATCGTCGAGAGAATGGTCAACAATCGAATCAGAGTGTACCTAGAATCACAACACAAGCTCTCACAACACCAAAACGGATTTCGACCAGCACGCTCCACAGCTGACAACCTGATACACATCATTGACACGATACAACAGGGGTTTTTCCATGATAAAGTTACAGCTGCACTCTTCCTCGATTTGAAAGCAGCCTTTGACAAAGTACATCACAAAGCTATACTTATAAAAACACATAACATGGGAATACGCGGCCGCATGGCCAATTTCATAAGTAATTTTCTTAATAACCGCACTTTCAAGGTCAGAATAGGCAACACCTACTCAACCCTACATAACCTCGATCACGGCGTCCCTCAGGGAAGTCCTCTCTCCCCGACGCTCTTCCTTATATATATAAATGACATCTTTGACAATATACACAATGTAACACACAACGTACACTATTCCATGTATGCTGACGATTTGGCGGTCTGGACGTCGCACCACAATGTGAATGGGGCATACCAAAAACTTCAAACGGTACTAAACCACGTAAACAAATGGTGTGACAAGTGGGGAATGCAAATTGCTCCCCACAAGTCAGCCTCACTAACCTTTTCCAAGCAACGCAGACACCCCACACCCCCACGCCCGCTCCGTTTGGGCCGGGTTGAGATTCCACAAACAAACACCTTTAAATATCTAGGCATCACACTGGACAGGGGACTCACTTTCACACAACACATAGCAGACATCACAGGAAGGTGCACCCGGCGCCTCAATATCATGAGGTGCATCTCAGGCACGCACTGGGGCGCTGACAGGAAAACACTAACACTTCTATATACATCTCTGATTCGATCCATCTTGGATTATAATGCCTTTCTACTAACTAATATATCCACTACTCTCAGTAACAAGGTCGAGAGTATCCAAAATTCCGCTCTTCGCATTATCTCTGGCGCACTCCGCACTTCGCCCTCGTCGAATCTCCGTGTTGATTCCAACATTCCTGCTCTTGAAAGAAGAAGAGAATACCAGCTTATAAGGTATTACACAAAAGTAATGGCAAGAAAAGATACAATACCATATGCTATACTCAGTAACCTACCAGAAAATAACATAATAACACATAGAGAATACAAGTACCAAACAATAAGAAGACACCTTAAAAACATACTCAGGGACTATAAAATAGAAACTCCAAAAGTCCTAGAAACCCCCCCACTGAGCCCTTACTGGACTAGGCACCCCATTGAAACCCTGTTCTTGTTCGACGACAAGAAAAAAGAAATGAACACTGACGAAATGAAGCAACTTTTCCTGGAATTCCAAAATGAACATAAAAACCATACTTTTATATATACAGACGGTTCCCGGGCGGACAACAAGACCGGAGCCGCCTTCTACACAAAAGGACACATACAATCATTCCGCCTCTCTGATTACCACTCCATCTTCTCGGCTGAGCTCTATGCGATTAACGCAGCGCTCCAACATGTAATCAACAAAACAGATCGACAGCTGGTGATTTGCACTGATTCCAAGGCCGCAGTACAATCAATCGCAGTGGCCCATAATGATTCACACCCAATCACGCGAGACATTAAAAGACAAATTAACCAAATCACCAATCAAAAAAGAGAAGTTAAGGTAATCTGGATACCCGGTCACGTGAACATTGTGGGGAACGAGCGCGCTGACGAAGCGGCCAAAGCCAGCCTCCGCGAACCCCCCAATAACTCCCTCCCCTGCCCGGTATCAGATTACCTTAACGTGATTCACGAGGCCTATAAAAAACATATCCAGTTCGAATGGAACGTAAACCCGCACTTCTATCTTCACCCAATCAAGCCAATCGTTAAGCACTGGTCGACTGCTTATCAAAATACCCGGCTTAAAGAAGTTATTCTAGCCAGGCTTAGAATCGGACATACCAAATTGACACATGAATATATCTTTGATCAAGGCCCCCCTCCAATCTGCCAACGTTGTAATATAAGATACACAATTGAACACTTCTTGATCCACTGTCCCCAATATCAAACTGAGAGGCAACCTATAATCCAATATATCACAAACAACCGACTTGCACTTTCAATTCCCACTCTCCTCGGCGATTCTCACCCGGATCTACTCGACTTGCTTTTCTCTTTCCTGAATAATTCCAGACTAGAACGATCCATATAGCACAGTCTCGCGCTCAGTTCCGTGGTCGGCAAGCGTCGATAGCGGTTCTGGGCGCGGGACTCAATCTGTTTGATCTCTGAAGAATTCGAGACTGGCCATGTCAATTTAGGAGCTCCGAGCTTACGGGCACCAGCCGCCGCCGCGGGGACCACTGTCACGCGGCGGTGGGCTCCTCCCCCCCCCCCCATCTGCTTCGAGAAAGGGGTGTCGGCGCTATGCCGTCCGCAACGACCCGTTATAATGGAATGTTACGACACAGGTCCCCGCACTGAAACGTCAGTTCTCTAATCATACCATTCAGCTTTTGGTGGAGGTTTGTAGGAGCCCCGAGCTTACGGGCACCAGCCGCCGCCGCGGGGACCATTGGCACGCGGCGGTGGGCTCCCCTCCCCGAGTTCATGATTTTCTCTTGGTTTCTCTTGGTTTTTCTCGTGGTTTCATTGTGATTGTCTTTGTTTCAATTGTTCTTGTTGCGCCGTGATTCCTTTACGTTTGCGAGCGCGCGTGTATGCGTCCCTCCGGCGGCGGCGGCGGCAATCGGGACCTGCCCACCGTGGGCAGGTGGTTCTCGACAGGGATCCCTCTTAAAGGTTGAGGCCCACTCGAGACACAAGCTATCTGGCCGGACACCCCGGGCGCGGCCTAGGTGGCTTGCATCCATGGCCCCCGGGAGTGGATGAAGGCGATAGCTCCACAAACACACACACATTAGCGATATAACGTAACGTAATATCAAAGCAAAGGGATTTTTCCTGTGCAATTTGGCAAAAGCGCACAGGTTTTGCCCTCTAAGATAGGCACCAGGTTTTTCTAGTTAGGACTTTCCTGGTGGAACTCACGACACAACAACAGCACACATTACAACACTTCCACATTTCAGCATCAAGATACAGCAGCAAGACATGTAAGTATTCAAAATCCCTCTCGGCACTGCCACTCTGGCACCCTTTCTGGCTTCCCCTTGCACTTGCTCCCACCGGACGTCACATGAGCCGGTCTAACGTAAACTTTGCTCTTGATATTGCCTTGGGCCGGAATAACATAGCCGGCTTTAAAGTAAAGTAAAACGGAAGATCTGGCTAATTGCCAGCTAGTAACTTCCCCCTACCCCGACCAGGGCCTCGGCCTGTCGGGAGAAAAATTCAAAAAAAAAAAAAAAAAAAAAAAAAAGCGAAACTTAACCCACGCAATGGCTCGCACAAAGCAGACAGCACGCAAATCCACGGGCGGTAAGGCACCGCGCAAGCAGTTGGCCACTAAGGCGGCTCGCAAGAGTGCGCCGGCCACTGGCGGCGTCAAGAAGCCACACAGGTACCGGCCCGGCACAGTGGCACTGCGTGAGATCCGCCGCTGTCAGAAAAGCACCGAGCTGCTCATCCGCAAGCTGCCGTTCCAGCGGCTCGTGCGCGAGATTGCCCAGGATTTCAAGACTGACCTGCGCTTCCAGAGCAGTGCCGTTATGGCCCTGCAGGAGGCCAGCGAGGCCTATCTGGTCGGCCTCTTCGAGGACACCAACCTGTGTGCCATCCACGCCAAGCGTGTTACCATCATGCCCAAGGACATTCAGCTGGCGCGTCGCATCCGCGGCGAGCGCGCCTAGGCCGCTTGTGCCGTGCTCCGGCAGGCTAGCAAGCAAGAAACAGGTCCTTCTCAGGACCAGAGAGGTGTTGCGTAGATTGCCTGATCGGATTTTTGCCGCTTTGTGGACTAGGTACAGGACGCTTTGGGGACTGGGGACTACCTAAACCAACCTAGCCTGACCAAACAGAACTTTACCTAACCTAACCTAACCTTAACTAGCCAAACCGAGCCTAACCACACGAACCTAACTTTACCTAACGCAACCCAAACTTGACTAAACGAACTGAACCTAACCTAGCCCACCCTAACCTAACCCAACCCAGCCTTAACTAGCCGAACCTAACCTAACCTAACCCAACCTTACCCAGCCTAAGCTAACCTAACCTAACCTAACCTAACCTAAACTGACCTAACCTAACCTAACCGTCTCCCCAACGGCGACGAGGAAAAAGTTACTCGCAGAAAGTAATCAATTCCTGCGAATTAATAATAATTCATTAATTATTATTAACTAGACGGCCAGGTTTGCGTGATAGCTGTATGCTTTGATACCCTACTTATATCCTACTCATACCACTACCCTGCCCATACCCTACCTTCCCCATATCCGACTCTGCCCATATACCACACCCTGCTCATACCCCACCCTGCCCATACCCTACCCTGCCCATACACTGATCATACCATACTCTCCACATCCTCTACCCTACCCTACTGATACCCTACTCATACTTGACTGAAGCTGTTTACCAAATTTGAGCGCAATCGGCCCAGCCGTTCTCGAGATATAAAAGCGCTCCCTGCACGGGCGCACGCGCTGAGACTCCAGATGACTTGTGCCAGCCACCTTTCTAAATTGTCCCTAACGTTGTACTAAATTTGAGCAAAATCGGCCCAGCCGTTCTTTAGATATAGGACCGGACCCCTCACGTGCGCACGTTCAGTCAGTCCACCTCACCTGTAACACATGACCATGCATCGCCTGGTGAGTGCCCTGCCCACCCACAGTCCAATTTTCAGCACAATCGGCTCAGTGGCGGCCAAGTTATTGCAAGAATAAATTTATTTTATTTGCTGGCGAGCGGTGCCCTGCGCCGGTGTTCGTTGTCAAAGTTCAATGACCTGCCGGCTCTGATGCTTTTCGTTCAGTTTTGGCAGCGAAGAAAATGAGCCTAGAGCACGTGCGCTCCGCTCGGCGCCGGCCGCGGCCCGTCATGCGGCAGAGATTTACGCGCTGACGGCGCACCCCTGGCCCGATCACCCCCAAATTTTAATACAGAGGTCCCCCACGCCCACAAAACCGGCATGCTAAATTTCAAGTCGCTACGCTGCGCCGTTCCGACGCTATTAGACAGTTTAGGCATGACACACGGATGGATGGACGTCGTACAGACATCTTATAAATCATAATATAGATTAGTGATTAATTAATTATCACTAATAGATAATTCATTAATCGCAGATTGCAGGCAAAAGTAAATCAAATATGTTCAGGTTAAGTGATTATGCATTAGATACATAACCACTTAACCTGAACCCTCGCCGGCACAGGCCATTTAACGTCCTTCGACTGCACAAGGAATTGATTGTGAACCCTCGCGTTTGGCCTCTGATCGAGCTAGAGCTTCGCGGAAACACGAGCGTGCTACCCGTCACGAGACGAAGCCGATGATACCCCATTTTAAGGTCCTAGGTCGTCGTTTGATCTTCCAGGTCAACCGATTCCAGTCAATGACCCAAAAGTCGGGAAAATCGGGACCTCTTAAAAAGTCGTGAAGTGTGCCTGCTGTGGGGTTTTTCGGGGTGCTAACCACGAACATCGTGTCAGTTTTTATCACAGATGATGTCTTGAAGCATTTAGACCAGGTCGGGTCGTAGGGGTTGTGACGAGGATTCGTAGTACGTGTCAACCGCCTCTGATAGCTTCATAACATGTTACGAAATTACCAAAACTGCTTCGTAAATGTTCAAATGGTTGCTAAATTCGAATCCAGCTCCAAAAACTGACCTAGAAACATGTAGAACTCGAAAAAGTGAACCGAGTTCACCAAAGGTCATTGACCTGACCTGACCTTCAGGTGACCTTGACATCCACCCTTATGCATGGGAACAACATCAAATCACATGTTTGAACGTTTGAAACCACGAAAAGATTGTAAACGCGCGGCTAATGCGAGCCGACATACGCCGAATCGCGATTCCGGCCAAACATGGTCTCAGAAAGAAGGTCACAGGTCAAAGGTCATTTGGGTCAGGGTCATGATATTTTCAAGGTAGGTGTAAAATTGACCAATGCGAGAGTATGGAAAGTTTCGTCGCGATCGGCCGCTTTTTACGAGGGTTATTTGCAATAATTCTTAGGAGAGGTTGCATCAACATGAAACTGTCAACTATCGAAACCGTGGTTTCAAACGCCCCTGTGCCGGCGAGGTTTTGGATTTAGTTTCGCCCGTAACCTCTCCTAAGGCATTGCCTACGGCACTGCACTGCTTCGCCACCAGAAACATGATGATGTCATTATTCATAGTTGAATGGCATTTGTTGGACAGCATCCTTGTAATATTCGTGCGTTTTGTTTTTCTATCTTGCCCACACTCCATGTCCTATTTCTTATTTATCATTTGATCCTACCCGAGAACGGGAACTGTTTGCACCAATAGCAGAAGTTTTTCGCGCACTTTTTCCACACCGAGGTCACAGCAGCACGACCAAAACACGACTGACAGTCATTACCCGGTCGTCCCTCTCTCACTCTCGTTCTCTCTCCCAGCCACTCCCGGCGGTGTTGCATTACCGCAGGGGGTTCACCCTCTTCCAGGAAGTCGCGAAGTCACCGCAGTGAGGCGGCACAACCCCTCCCATCCCCATGCATTCGACACCGCATGGTCTACCGCCGTCGCGCCGCTCGCTTCCCATGAGCATGGCACGACCGAGGTGTAGGTACTAATCTCGACATTCTCGGCCGTGACTCAGCGGAAACCTCCAGGATTTTTGTAGGACGAGAGAGAAAGAGAGAGAGAGAGAGAGAGAGAGAGAGAGAGAGAGAGAGAGAGGAGAGAGAGAGAGAAGAAAGTAGAGGAACATAGGCAACACAATTTTGTCTCTCTTCATCTTACTTCCTCACCCTCTTTCTTTATGGTGTTGATACTTGATCATTGGAGAGCTCGGATCGTTAGCACACCACTATAGCCACATCCATATCTCACGAATTGAAGCTCCCTTGCAGCGATTCTCTCCCCTCCCACCCCAGTTGACGGCCGGCCCCGAGCAGAGCGGACTCTCTCGCTCTCTCTCTCCATCTCATCTCCCTCTACCTCTCTACCAGCGCTGCGGGTAAGGCCGGAATGTGTGGGCGCCCTCGCACTTGCAGGGGCGTCCTCAGCGGCACACAAGTGGGTATGCACAACAGAAAAAACGCGCTTTCATTTGCTTCTTTTATTAACGTCCTTTTCGTCATTAAGTTTTCCTTGCCAAGTGCAGTCCTTTTTGTTCTTACAATACAAATAGTACAATGCTACAAGCGGCGCATTCAAGGTCCTGTAGGTCTATGCTGCCTCCGCCCCTGCCAGAGCGCTCGGATTCTGATGCCTACTGCCCCTCCCCTCCCCCACTCTCTGCCGGTCCCACGCGGCGCGGCTCCGAGACCCGGGGCCGGCCGTCTGTTGGTGGGCGGGGGAGGGGAAGCACGGAGCGGTGACTCGGCTCCGAGCAGCTATTTAGCTTCAACACGACCACGAACAAGTTTACTAGATTCTGTTTTCAGGCTGCATCATAGAAGTTGGATGGGCGATCTTTTTTCCGTTTATATCTGATATTGCAGGACTCGGACCGGACTGTTGTTGTAAGTAACCAGTTGTAACTCATTGTAACCAGGAACGCAGGCACTCACCAAGCGAAATGCCTCTAGAGAAATGCATTTGACACCGCACGTCGGCCGCCGCTGCTCACTTCCCAGGAGTATATACGGCACGACACAAATGTACTCAACTCGGTATTCTCGGCAGCGACGCAGCCGGAAATTTCCAGGTCTCATTGAGGACGAGGGAGAATAAGAGAGAGAGAGAGGGAGAGAGAGAGAGAGAGGGAGAGAGAGAGAGAGAGAGAGAGAGAGAGAGAGAGAGAGAGAGAGAGAGAGTAGGACAGAGAAGGAAAATACAAAAACGAGAGGAGCAAGGTCGTCTCTCCGAGTGCCGGGTCTGCAGGCTTGCTCCTCGCCGCCCGGCCGACCTAGCGGTCCGTAGGACCATGTGCTCCGGCACGGGCCCCCTCCCCGCCTCACCCCCTCCGACCCAGCCGATCGCCCCCGCTGTCCTCACGTTTGTCCCCGTTCCGCGCCCGGCCCGACCCAGCCGGAATTGGGGATGGGGGACGGGTCTCGGCGCCGGCCGCCGCGCCGTCTCCCTACGGCCGGGCGTCTCGGGCTGTCGGACCGCCAGTGCAGGTGGAGGGGTCGGGGAAATTGAGGTAGAGGAGGGGGGGCGCTGGGGGGGGGGGGGAGGGCGGCTGGCGCAGTCACAGCTGCACACGGCCCGCTGCTCGTCCAGACTGCATCATTCTAGTCGTCCAGTGCTTTTAGGATATATTAATGTCCAAATTCATCAAGTTGATTGCACGAAGTCATTCTTCAGGTCTTGAAGTTTCCGAGCATCCCAAAGATAGAGGTATGTACGCCTCGGCAGCCCCCTCTCTGGCTCTCCCCGCGCGTCCAGTCCGGGGACCAGGCGACGGCGTGACGGCCGCCGCGCACGAGCCGGCCGGCACCCTCCCCCGCTGTACCCTCCCCCTTCTCCCTCTGACCCTCCCGGCGGCGGCGGACGGCCACCGGCACCTGACACCGAGCCAGTGAACCCTGACCTTCCCACTGTTGGGGTTGGGGGGGGGGGGAGGGAGCTGCAGAGTGGGATGGTACAGGGAAGGACCAGGCGTATTGTGTGCTCCGATGTAAACGTTTTGTCTTTCTATGTAATGCCAGCTTTGCCTTATGTTTCCATATCCTATAATGAAAATGGAAACCAGTTGATGAAAACGTTTGTATCTAGATCTAGAACCTTTCCAAGCGAATCCCCTATCGATGAAAAATACTACATACATATATTACAAAAAATACTAACACTTAAATCGAAGAAAATATACCGGTCTCTGACACGTGGGAATACGTACAAGTACGGGAAATTCGTGGGACGCCAACACATTCCAGTAATGTTCAGAAATTGATAGGTGTCTAAGAGGACGGGAGAGGTGCCTCGATATAAGCACGCAGTGCTTTTGCACCGCACTGCATATCCTGTTTGAGACTTGTTTTGTTCGCAATACATGCTGATGATGATGATTGTCTGCCGCCGGGGGACGATGGGGCCTGAAGTCGGCGTCCCGGCCATCCGCTCCCTCCTCGAGTGGGCGCACTGCCTGCCTGGCGAGCCGGGCGCGCACAATGACACCTGACACGCTACCGGCGGTGATATCAGTTCGGCGGCCGTCCCCCCGGTTGGGGGTGACCGTGACGGCGCTCCGTCACATGCAGGCGTTGACGGCGTCGGTCCACCCGCCCAGGATGGGTCGGCACCCGACACTCCGCTGTTTTCATAAGACAACTCGGGAGAGGACTTTTCATAAGACAAATCCGGACGAAAATGACCAAAGGGTGGCAGTTGGTTGCCGTCAGCACTTGGTGACATTTCCGTGAAAACTAACGGGACGGGAACATTTTAATGAGAGATATCAGGACAGGACATTTGCATAAGACAAATCCGGACGAAATTGACCAACATTCCCTCTCTGGGCGTATCGAGTTCTAGAGAAAGTGTTGTTTTTGTTTAACCGGACCTTGATCTCACACGCGCTTTTGAGTGTGTACACATTGTTGTGTGCGTATGTGACAGGTCGCCGCCCACTATTCACACAATCGGATGGGTGTCCCCTCTGAGAACCGCACCACAGCTCCGACCAGGCGGAGCGCGGCTATCGCTATTTGAGCACACGGACGGGCCATCAGTCATCCTTCCTATTTTCCACTGTCCGCCCATATTGTGAGTCGTTTGTTGACCAGGCCGAGCCCAAGTGTAGGGTGTGGTCTTTACCACAGAGCGGCTGGGATGGTGGTAGAAAATAAGAGAATGAAAGTAGGAAGTGGTAATGACATTGAATTCCAATCAAATTTGTCACGTATGGCGCTATAAAAATGTGCCAACACATGGATGGAGGACAAGCAAATAGCGCGTGGCATCTGGTAAATACTAAAGAACATAATAGTCAAGTTAAGTAAGTGTTAGTAATAGTTACTAAGTAACTGGACAGAACTACAGTCGGTGGCCACTTATTCCGGGACTTAAACTCAAACATCATGAAGCGCTTGAGAATCTCTCTCTCTCTCTCTCTCTCTCTCTCTCTCTCTCTCTCTCTCTCTCTCCCCATCTCATCTCCCTCTGCCTCTTAACCAGCGCTGCGCTGACAAACTGGAATGTGTGGTCGCCCTTGGCACTTGCAGGGCCGTCGCCAGAGGCAGACAACTGGGTATACACAACAGAGAAAACGCGCTGACATTAGCTTCTTTCATTCATACTTTTCGTCATTAAGTATTTCTCAACTTGTGCAGTTGTATTTATTCTTACATCGGTACACTACAACCAGCGGAGCATACAAGCCCCTGTATGTCTCTGAGCTACCTTCGCCCCTGCCAGAGCGATCGGATTCTGATCCCTCGTGTGCCCCCACCCCTCCTTTTTCCCCCACCCCAAAAATAAAAAAACAAAACAAATATTAATCAATCATACACACAAAGGCAAAACAAAATTGGCCGGGCTCGGGCTGCCTGCGGACAGCCGCGGCGACGAGCTGTAATCCGTTGCATCCGTCGACCGCGATAGTCGACGGTTTCATGCTCACGTGGCCCGACTAGACGAGCCGTTTGACGCGCTGGGGCGCGGCAGTGAGCCGGAACATCCGGGAGCTCTGGTCGCGCCTGGTGCAGCCCTGCGGGCCCGAGGCTAGATGCTCGGCGCTGGCCGTGGGACAGTTCCGCGCGACGACGACCTGACAGTCCCGCCCCTCACCCCTTACCCCACCCCCCGCGGTGCCGGTGGCAGGCAGACAGACACACAGACCGCAGACCGGGGACGGTGTGAGCGCCCTTGGCTCAGGCAGGGGCGTTTTCAGCAGCAAAAAGATGGACATTTTCAACAACAGAAATGCGGTGCAGATCATTCAATGAGTGTCGGCTGCCTTATTCGTAATTTTCCTCTCACCAGCTTCGGAGTCTCACAGTCAATATGATTCGCCGAATTTGCCGATGGTACCTTGTTGATTTGGTGAGTTGGGTGAGAGGAAAATTGAGAATAGGACAGCTGACATTCCAATTAGCAGATGGGCCGAGTGATTTTTCAGTCAAACCAATCAAAAACAGTTTGTTTCGGAACTGAGCTTCGTCGATCACCGTGAATGGCATTTGCCGAATTTGCCGATGATACATGAACGTGTTTGGTTTTTGGTCTCTAGCTTTGCCATAATTTGTTCGACCCCTAAGATGAAATAATGAGCGTGTAAGAAACTCTATTATGTACGGAACCCGCGTCAGTCAGAGTTGCTAGATTACTTCCCTAATCTCCAAAAATCGGTCAAAGTTGACAGGGTAACGAAGCCTTTTAATGTACGCATGTGGCAGGTCACCAATAATCACAATGATGACTTGAGCGGTGAGACCTGGTTGAATTGGTGAGTTGGGCGAGAGGAAAATTGAGAATAAAGCAGCTGACATTCCTATTAGCAGATGCGCTGAGGGATTCTTCAGTCAAACTATTCAAACACAGTTTGTTTCGGAACTGAAATCTGCCGATCACCGCCAATGGGCTTTGCCGACTTTGCCGACTTTGCCGACTTTGCCGAACGTGTTTGGTTTTTGGTCTCTAACTTTGTCATTATTTGTTCCGCCCCTAATATGAAATAATGGGCGTGTAGGACACTCAATTATGTACGGAACCCGCGCCAGTCAGTGTTGCTAGATTACTTCCCTAATCTCCAAAAATCGGTCAAAGTTGACAGAGTAACGAACCTTTTAACACGCGTAGTGGAAGGGGGGGGCGGATTTCGCCCACCCCTCCTGTTTTTCGCTAAAAACTCGCGCCGCAAACCTAATATTGATGTGAAATTTCAGCTACCTGTGCAGAATTGAATTGCGGATCTTCTCGTGCAAGAAATAAGAAAATCGGTTCACAACTTTTCTACTAATAGCGGTGTAAAGTCAAACATCCTGTCGCCGCGGCGGCGCGGCGGCCGCTGCCAGCCGTTGCGCGCGCGCCGCCCGCCTGAATTGTAGACTGTGCCGGGGCGGGATGGTCCCGTCTTTACATCGCGCTCGTTACCGCTGATTACATTGGATTCGCTTAAGATTTTGAGTGAAGACTAAGAAATGTACAAGCAATCTTCTGGTCAATAAATTTTGAAAATCGGCAGGTAAAAATTTGAATTATGAGTGTGTAAACACAAAATTGTGATTGCCGCGTTTCCCGCGTCGGCCGATCCCGCTCCAGCCGGCGACATCTTACCCTTAGCAGGCAACTAACTGCCATATTTATTGTTGGATTAACTAGAAATTCACCATACATAATCACAATCAGTCTGTCTGAGCTATCAGTCTGTCAATCCTTACGGTGTCCGGGCCTGGTGAGTTGTCCCGTGTTGAGTCAAATTAAGCCGCAAGCTCCACTCCAGTAGCCTTTCTCATAAACATTTTTTACTATTACTGGTGTATAGTAGAATAGTGATTTCAAGTTTACTAATCACTGATGCCCTCTGTCTCATAAACAATAGTGAAAAGTAATTAGTAAAAGAGTAAGATTTCGGAGCTCAGTAACGCTTGAAAACGAGTCATGGGACCTCCGTGTGGAAGATATCTTTTTAATTTTATTTTGATCGTCGAAATGCGGTAGACACCGTTGCAGTTATGGCTATATATCTTGGTAGCTAGACCAATGATCCGCACGGGACCAGCATCCACGCATCGATAATTGAGCGAGCTATCAAATAACATCGATTTATGCCATGAAGGAACCGGCGAATGTTTGATGAATCATGCGATTTGGAGATAGGGCTGGCGCAACTAGATATTGTTTTCGATGGAAGGGGGTCAGAGTTTTTAAGCAGGACCCCACGGCACACCCACTTTTAAAATATTTCAGTATGCCGTGCGCTTCTTGCCATTAAGTTAAGGATCCCTGCAAGCATGTTGGTTTTGACTTTTGACCTAAATTGGCTCGAGCTCAATTTTTAAGGTCGAGATTTATTTTGCTGAGACCTTTCGTCTGGTCACTAACATTTCATTTTCGGTAGCTGCTTCATTTACAGAGCAATGCAAAGGAAAGGGAAACACCCCCGGACCTGGGCACTGGATTGGACTAGACTTTCCCTGGGTTGGATTTCCCTGGCTCGGCTAGCCTAATCCGTACCACATCTGTACGTGGCTTTAAAAAATGCGAAAATGCAAAACAATGCATCACGTTTCAGTTGCATGTATTTCGTTGTAGTTGCATATTCACATGGTTATATCAAAGATTACAAACGCACAACCGCACAGACACGTATCTACAACACATGGGCGAGAAAAGAGATCTCCCACGTGCCGCCAGTACCTATGGCCCAATATGAGCTCGTACGGGCGCTCCCGCGCCGCGGTCAAAGTTGTTATTTGCTCGTCGGCCTTCTCCTTCACACTGTGCAGTGTGCACCGGTTGGTTATTTGAGCACATGACTTCGATAGCCGGCAGATCCCACTCGTCGTAGCTGACCTGTCACCTACAACGCTGCTTGTAGGTGGGCATACGAGAACGTCGCACACAATAGCCCCAGTGGATGGCATCACTGTACATCATATGTAATGCATGACTCCGTCCGACCAACCGGTACAGTCATTAGAAGATCCAGAAGTTATTTGATATGCTGGGGGAGGCATGCTCCCCAATAATGTGCTTCATTTTTGCTTTTTCAAAAATTTCTCGGATTGTGATATATTATGCCAATTTGTGCTGTTTAAATCAAACTTCTTATAAAAGTTGTTGGCAGGGCTACGGAGTCGATGGATTTTCGGCGACTCCGACTCCGACTCCGACTCCGGCTTTCAAAAACCAGCTCCGACTCCGACTCCGACTCCGGGCAGAATTGTCGACTCCGACCGACTCCAACTCCGCAGACCTAGCAGGGCTGCGGAGTCGACAGATTTTCGGTGACTCCGACTCCGACTCCGGCTCGGGTTTCTAAAATCGACTCCGACTCCGACTCCGACTCTGGTCACAACTGTCGACTCCGACCGACTCCGACTCCGACTCCGACTCCGACTCCGCAGCCCTGGTTGTTGGTTTTCCTCTCAAATCGAGGAAAAATGCGTAAGTTCGTACCTTTGGGGCGCTGCAGAGGAGGACAAATACTCCAACGTGCCCCTCGAACCATCAGTGGTCACGGCGGTGAGCGCTATTTTGCTTCAAGTTGCATCTAAGTGTTCAGCACCCACAAAGTATTCAGCATCGAATTTGTTTTGTACTCACACGACCAATTATGTTTTTTCTTCAGTTCAGGTTAGGGTTCAAGTAGTAACTAGTAGGCTAATGTTGGACTTGCGTTTATTCTATGCCGACATCGAAAATGCTTCGGTTACTGGGTCTTCCTTTATTATGTTTCAGTTGATAGCCCGTTGTCCGTGTGTCTTGTCCTTTTTCAATTAATGTCTCTCCTTCAATGAAAATCCACCGCAGTTTTCATTTGGAACGTTTCGAACATATCTCCACTTCACATTAGCTTGCCAGAAACACGCTTGACCTCGTTCAGTTTGCCAGGATGGAGAGCCAACTTTTCATATGATTTAACGTGAGGTTTTAGCAACAATAGATGTTTTTAAAGAAAAAATGAAGCTTGTTATTTGTCAATAAAAGGCTTATGACGAAAACTCAGGACATGCATTAAGACATAAAGTACAATTAAAGCTAAAAGCAAAACTCATAAGCTGTTTTACTGCAAGGTAGAGCAAGGGTGAAATTGACAGCACGAAAGCAAAAGTCATTCGACTTTTTTACTAAGGCACGTGCTTTTATGAAACACAACCCAGGATCTTCCTACTGGTCACCAGTAAAACTACCTAGTAAATTTGCAACTCTAGGTAAAAGTAATTTTTGCTTTATGAAACAGAATTTTACTGGTCAACAGTAAAATCGTGCTTTTTACCATTACTTTTTACTAGACAAAGCTTTATGAGAAAGGCTACTGGTGGTGCCCTTCCGTCAATTCCTTTAAGTTTAGCTAATTAGAGACAGTATCAGCATCAGTGCCTTTTACACTGAAAAGAGAAGGAGCGTTAGATTAGAAGGCTGGGTGTAGTCACCAGCCAGTGAAGTGCTCTCACCTAACAGCTGAAAAAGGAGGCAGCAATTGCCCGGACTGGTTGCTGCTTAAATGGAGAACCTACTCTTACCTAAAACGTCCTGCCACCTGGCAGATATACTGAGAATTAGTTAAATCAACAGCCTACCAAGTAGGCTAGGTGCTGCCACCTAGCGGACATACTGAGAATTAGTGCTCACCCAGAGGGAGCAGCGATTACATCGACCACTTTAAAACGCCAAGGAGGTGCTGCCACCTAAAGGCGGTACTCCGAACCAGTGGTTGACCAGAGGGAGCGGTGGTTTGCTTCAATGTTGATACAGGGCCGCCCGGAGAGTGCCGACTCCTTATGGACTAGCATATAATATATATCCACCTCGGGAGACGTGCCCCGAGGCCAGTTGCATACAATTGCAACTGAGCATTCTTCATAATCCGTGATCCCGGTATGGCGGGAAACCTTAGCCAATCAGAGTGCCCAGATGGGTTGTCATGCCAACGACTCAGAGTAGGGAGTCGGGGGGAGAGCTTGAGAGAGCTTATATCTCTGTCCTAGACATAAGCTTATGTCCGCCTATGTCTACACCACGGGCCACCACAGGCGGAGCAGCGCCGCACACAATGCAGCGAGCCGAGAGGCCGTGGCGACCTCTGCAGTCCATATCGCCAACTACTAGCCAGACATCTGGCTGGGCTGAATGGCTCCACGGACGGTGGTGACCTCTGCAGCCCATATCGCCAACCACCCGTCGGACAGGGCGTGGGCCGGGAGACGTAGAGGGATCTCTGGGCTCGGAGAGGACGCAGAGTTTCAAGATGCCTATAAATAACAGGTACGGTCCGAGTGAGTGCGTCTAGCGGCTGGTAGGGACAATTATGAGACAGTGCTTGCGCGCTTTATACAAACTGAATTATCGCAAGGCTACTAAATCAAATTGTATTTGCTCATTGGTATCTTCGGTCTTTGTTATTGTTTGGGCTGGCTGGCTGCCGACAGAGGTGTGCGTTTGTTATTTATTTTTGTTTTCGGCAGGAAGAGACGTCTCATAATTTCGAAGATATTACTTTTTTGCTGTTGACACGCTAAGAAGATTGATTGAAAATGTTACGAGATGAAAATATTCAAAGACAATGAAGTGAAAGTAGCAAGAGGTCAAGGTTGATGTCGCAAGTAGGTATAAATCGAAATAGATAGGTATGGAAGTGCATCTATATAAATCATATCGCCAGTGAATGAATACCAACTTTATTGGTGGTTTGTTTATTGGTGGTTTATTGGTTTCCCAAATCCCAGATGGATCATTGTAGACCGTGTTTGATTGAACCAGAATCAGAATGCAAACTTCATGCTGGATTTACCATGTTCTAATTTGTAGTTATGTTCACATAATAATACAGTATATGTAACTAGTTCATCTTCAGTATTAAATCGTATTGATATTTGCAAGCTGCAACCATGTGTTTTGTCAGATTAATCGGAAATTAAAGTTTGACTTGCATGCTGAGTGGCGAGCTTTGGGCACCAAGTTTGATGTTGTGCCCATGCTCATAATGATAACTTATTTCTATATTTAGTTAATAAAACATCATCTAAAATGGAAGTGTAATATTATTATTCAATATCAATATTTAATGTCAATATTCTAGGATTAAAGCAAAAACATAGTGACCTACCCGCTGTTTGTGAGATGTACCTAATTGAATATCAAAATGAAGGGGCTAGCTTGTATTTCCTGGTCCAATGTCTGCTGTGGAAGGACCTGCTTCAATCAATGATAGTGCTTACTGTGATAAACAACCCATTACTGTCGAATGTGGTGCTCTCGCTAATATCTGTTATTTCTGTTTCGTCCTCAGGTGCACACTCATATCGGTCGAATTTAGTTGAATAAAACCATTGTATTCATACTACAACTTTTGGTACCACAATTTATTCAACTAAATTCGACCGATATGAGTGTGCACCTGAAACGGTACCAAAAGTTGGAGGCGAACCCGCACTACGCTTTCGTGCGCTATCCCGGCGGCAAGGTCGACACGGTCTCTGTGCGAGATCTCGCCCCCGGCGGTTGTGCACAGCAACAAGGAAACGAAAAGGGAGAGGAAGCGGGCGAGCCGGGGTCCCCGGGCATCCGTTCGGAGCCCTCGAGGGGATTCGCTTGAATTGGTACAGCTTTCCTGCCGCTTGGAACGCTGTGTAGGGTCTCTCAGATGCGTCGATCTCGATTTGGTAGTAGGCGCTGGAGAGGTCGAGGACGCTGAAGAAGCTGTTTTTCCCGACCTTGTTGACGAGCTCGCCGATGTTCGGCAGAGGATACGCGTCCAGTTCAGTGAATCTGTTGATAGTCTGAGAGAAGTCAACGACCATCCTTTTCTTCTTGTTCTCCGTGTGTGTGACGACAACTTGGGCACGCCAGGGTGAGCGACTTGGCTCGATGACGCCCTCGTTTAGCAGACGTTGAACTTCGTTCTCGATGAACTTCTCGTCCACGTGGCTGAAGTGTCGTGCTCTGGTCGCGATGGGATGGCAGTCGGGGGTGAGGTTGCTGAAGAGCCTCGGGGATGCCGCTTGACTAACTTTCATCTGCGCGAGATTGCAGATACTGAGCTCGGGTTCGTCGCCACCGAGCTCCAGGGTTACACCCTCGTGTCTTCGGAGGAACGGCATGCCGAGAATGACGTCCGTGCAGAGATCCGGGAGGATGGACAGTTCGACCTCCTGGTACTCCCGATCGTCAACGGTCACGGTTGACACGCAGTATCCTCGCACCTGTGTTGAGAGACTGGACGATGCCATGGAGACTTTAGACGATCGTGGCAGCACCCTCATGCCGAGTGCGGGGACGAGCTTTGCGCTGATGAAGTTGTCAGAGCTCCCTGTGTCAATGAGAGCTGTAACCTGACGCCCGTTGACTCTTGCGCTCACTGTTGCTGGCGCGTGAGTAGCGGCGGCAGAGCTTGAGGCTGCGAGCGTGGGCGAGAGCTCCGGCTGGCGAGGTTCTTCGGGGTAGGACTCGTACTCCTCCTGTACGGCCGACGCGTTAGCCACCGACTTGGAGCGGCACACCTTCTGCCAATGTCCGGATTTGCCGCACTTCCCACAGGTTGAGTTTCTTGCAGGACAGGCTGCTCGTGGGTGGCGTTTTAGTCCGCAGAAGAAACACGGAGATTGTGAGGCTGCAGCTACGGAAGCGTCTGCAGTTGGAGATGCGGCGGAGGCTGCGACCGGATCGACCCGTACCGTCGGGGACAGGTAGGATTCCGCGTTTCGTGCGGCTTGCTCCAGTGACCGCGCTTGTTGGACCGCTTGGTCTAGGGTCAGAGTCTGGTTTTCCAGTAGTCTGGTTCTCATGCTGGCGTTTCTCAGGCCCCTGATAAAGGCATCGCGCACGAATGCCGCGCGATGCTCTATGGCTGTGACGGCGGCGAAGTTACAGTCACCCGCCAGGTTGTTCAAAGCAAGAAGGAACTCGTCGATGTTTTCTTCTGGCTTTTGGTGCCTCGTTGACAGCAGGTGCCGCGCATAGATTTCGTTTGGCGTCTTCAGATATGCAGCGTCGAGTTGCTTTAGGGCTGCATCGTACGTCTGACAGTCTTGAATCACGTCCACGACTTCTGGTCCGCAGGATACTGTTGGACCTTGTACTCGTACGTGGCTTGCCCGTTCAGTCAAGTGTTTTAACAGTAGGAGCGCGTAGAGCTGTCTTTTTTAAGACAGCTCTATTATCCCTTGGTGGCCGCTCCAAGGCCTTTTAGTGGCGAACTTTAGCGCCGATAGGCAGGCCAGCTAAGGTGGTCGACTTTTCATCTTTCCTCTCACCCACTCTTCGGGAGATTCTTAATCTCCCCCCACCCTCCCGCCTCTCGACTTTCCTCTTTTCGTTGTTAGCCGGGTTTTCCGGGGTCACCGGCCTGCCGGCCCCCTCCGCCCAATTTTTTTATCCTGCCAAGACGCTTTAGTGAATTGCTTACTTACTAAGAGTTAAACGGTTAGAGGTAATACCAATACGTACCTAAACAAAACCAACAAAACATAACGTAGTAAAACAGAAAGCCGAATACATCAACAACATGGACTCTCTCGACCGCGAGCCGGCTCCACCGGGTCACCCATCCGAAGAGCCCGCCGAGCTCCCCCCCTCCCAGGCCATCCCCGAAGGACCGGCGTTCGTCCTTGTGACAAGGGAGGAAGGCAGTTTCCGGCACACGAACCCGTTCTCTCTTCGCCGGTCGATTGACAACTATATAGGGCCAGTTAACTCTCTAAAAGCTCTCAGGAGTGGCGCCCTCCTCATTGAAACAAAAACAGCGACCCAAACACAGCAACTGCTCCGTACCGCCTCCTTCAGAGGCACACCAATCACTGTCACCCTGGCCACCCGACTTAACTCGATCGAGGGATCGGTCCGCTCGGACGCCCTCACGGAGGTCCCTAACCGAGAGCTCCTCGAAGAGCTGCAGTCCCAAGGCGTCGTCCGAGTACAGCGTCTCCGGTCCCGTGACCTCCAAAAACTCGGACCAAACCCGACCATTCGCCTCACGTTCAGCGGCCGCACCCTACCGCAGGCCATCCGATGCGGGTACCTCTCCGTGCCCGTGGACCCCTGGGTCCCGGCCCCGCGCCCCTGCACCAAGTGCTGGGCCTATGGCCACTCAAAGCGCGCCTGCCGTCGACGCCAGCCCATGTGTGGCCGCTGCGGCGGGCCGCACGACGCGGAGAAGTGCAGCGGGCCCGAACAGTGCCCCGGCTGCGGCGGTCCCCACCCGGCGTGGGACCGCCGGTGCCCTATCGCGGAGGACGCCAAGCAGTGGCACCGCGCGGAAGTCAAGAACCGCCGCGCGGAGCACCGGGCCCAAGGCCACGGTCGGCCCAACGGAGCCACGTGGTTCCGGGAGGAGCGGCCCGACGGGCTGCTCCCCGCCCCTCACCCGCCGTCGGACACCGGGTCCCCTCCCACTCGTTCCGCGACCGCCGCCGCCGCCGCCCGCCCGACCGCCGCCGCCGCCGCCGCCGCCCGCCCGACCGCCGCCGCCGCCGCCGCCCGCCCGACCGCCGCCGCCGCCGCCGCCCGCCCGACCGACACCGCAACCGCCCCTCTCGCCGGGGACGACTGGCCGCCCCTGCCGGCCCCAGGTGCGACCCATAAGGTGGCCTCACCACCGGCACGCTCCGTGCCACCCGCTCCTAAGCGCACTACCGACATGTCCTCACCGGCCGCCCCTCAGGCCTCGCCCTCCGTCCGGTCCGTCACCGACACCGACACCGACACTGACGACCCCGCTCCAAGGCCGTCCCGCCTCTCCAAACACTCGAGCGGCTCCGCGGAGAGCCTCGGCAGCGGCCAGTCAGAGGCCGACACTATCTCCCTACAGCTCGACGAGCTAGACACTACCATAGTCAGCGCCCCCACCCCCTCACCGCCGCCCCACGACACTCCACCGCTCCGCCGGAACAACACCGTTCCCTTGAGCCTGGCCGACCTGGATGTGCTGGAGTCAGCCAGGTCCGGCCCGCTCACTCGGTCCGCTCTAAAGAAACAGTAATATGCCACAACACACGGAGGAATTCCTGCTCCAGTGGAATGCTAACTCTGTAGTATCCCACTGGGCGGAATTCCGTGAATATATAGTTAATAAAAAGCCATTAGTAGCCGCCATCCAAGAGACCCACTTCCTCGACACTGACTCGACTAAATATAACTTTAACCTCTTCGGATATTCTCTTTACTGCAATAACGTAAATGATTCCCCACGCCGAGGCGGTTCGGCTTTGTATGTCTCTAACAACCTTCTACATCATCAAGTTAACTTTGACTCTAACCTAAATTACGTTGCAACCACAATCAAAATTGCACAGCGAGACGTTAATGTAATCTCTCTCTACTTGTCACCTAGTATTAACGTAACGTACCAACAACTGGATCGACTCTTTGGCCAAATCCCCTCCCCTAAATTGATAATAGGTGATTTTAATGCTCACCACACTGCCTGGGGCTGCAACAACATAACACAGCGCGGCACCACACTTTACAACATCATTAACAAACATAATCTCATTTGTCTTAATGACAAATCACCAACATTCCACAGAATCATGAACGGAACAAATCAATACTCGGTAATTGATCTTGTGCTGACTTCTCCAGAAATCAGCTTGCTTTTTACCCCAAAAGTGCAAATCGACCAATACTTTAGTGATCATTATCCTATGCATATAACAGTTGAATCCTCTTCAAGGTCAACCATAAATACATACCTCCCGAAATGGAACTTTAACAAAGCGGACTGGACGACATTCCAGGACGACATAGATGAACAACTTGACATTCTTAGCTTCAACGACAATACAAACAATAACGTAAATGACAACGATACAGTAAACATAGAAAGTTTCCTTCAGATAATAGGCGAAGCAGCTGAACGTTCTGTCCCATTGACAAAGCAAAGACAGGGTTACAAACACGCCCCGTGGTGGACGGAAAACTGTCAAAAAGCAGTCGCGAGGCGCCGCAGAGCCCTACGGAAATGTAGGGCCTGCCCCTGTGTTGCTCATGAAATTCAGCTCAGGAACGAAATCAGGAACGCAAAAGAAGTCATCAACGCAGCAAAAAAAGAGTCTTGGGAAAGCTTTTCGAACAAATTCAACCGTTTCACACCCATTACTAAAGTCTGGGAACATCTTAGATGTTTCCGCATCAATAAACCAAAGATATATAAAATTCCGTCACTGATTATACAAAACACACTCACAACAGACCCACAAGCAGTTGCCACACAATTTGCAGCCCATTATGCAAACATATCCTCAAACAACAACTACTCAGGCACTCTACACAACAACCTCAGCACCACCCTATCAACACTCACGTTCCAATCCGACAACACAGAACATTACAATCACCTATTCACCCTATATGAACTACAACATGCAATCGTAAAGTGTGGGAATACTTCGGTAGGCCCGGACAAACTGCCCTACATGTTCTTCAGAAAACTAACCCCCTTTGGCCTTGAACACTTTCTCAAGGTCATCAACCAGCTATGGGTTGAAGGCCACTTTCCGGACTCCTGGAGAGAAAGTATAATCATCCCCATTCTCAAAAAAGACAAACATAGCACCGACCCAGCTAGTTACAGACCAATTTCATTGTCGAGCTGTGCCTCTAAAATCGTCGAGAGAATGGTCAACAATCGAATCAGAGTGTACCTAGAATCACAACACAAGCTCTCACAACACCAAAACGGATTTCGACCAGCACGCTCCACAGCTGACAACTTGATACACATTATTGACACGATACAACAGGGGTTTTTCCATAATAAAGTTACAGCTGCACTCTTCCTCGATCTGAAAGCAGCCTTCGACAAAGTACATCACAAAGCTATACTTATAAAAACACATAACATGGGAATACGCGGACGAATGGCCAATTTCATAAGTAATTTTCTTAATAACCGCACTTTCAAGGTCAGAGTAGGCAACACCTACTCAACCCTACATAACCTCGATCACGGCGTCCCTCAGGGAAGTCCTCTCTCCCCGACGCTCTTCCTTATATATATAAATGACATCTTTGACAATATACACAATGTAACACATAACGTACACTATTCCATGTACGCGGACGATTTGGCGGTCTGGACGTCGCACCACAATGTGAATGCGGCATACCAAAAACTTCAAACGGTACTAAACCACGTAAACAAATGGTGTGACAAGTGGGGAATGCAAATTGCTCCCCACAAGTCAGCCTCACTAACCTTTTCCAAACAACGCAGACACCCCACACCTCCACGCCCGCTCCGTTTGGGCCGGGTTGAGATTCCGCAAACAAATACCTTTAAATATCTAGGCATCACACTGGACAGGGGACTCACTTTCACACAACACATAGCAGACATCACAGGAAGGTGCACCCGGCGCCTCAACATCATGAAATGTATCTCTGGTACACACTGGGGCGCCGACAGAAAAACACTGACACTTCTATATACATCTCTGATTCGATCCATCTTGGATTATAATGCCTTTTTACTAACAAATATATCCACTACGCTCAGTAACAAGGTCGAGAGTATCCAGAATTCCGCTCTTCGCATTATTTCTGGCGCACTCCGCACTTCGCCTTCATCGAATCTCCGTGTTGATTCAAACATTCCTCCTTTGGAAAGAAGAAGAGAATACCAGCTTATAAGGTATTACACGAAAGTAATGGCAAGAAAAGATACAATACCATACGCTATACTCAGTAACCTACCAGAAAATAACATAATAACACATAGAGAATACAAGTACCAAACAATAAGAAGACACCTTAAAAACATACTTAGGGACTATAAAATAGAGACTCCAAAAGTTCTAGATAACCCTCCACTGAGCCCGTACTGGACTAGGCACCCCATCCAAACCCTCATCCTCTTCGATGACAACAAAAAAGACATGAACACTGATGAAATGAAACAACTTTTCCTCGAATTCCAAAACGACCATAAAGACCATACTTTTATATACACAGACGGCTCTCGGGCGGACAACAAGACCGGAGCCGCCTTCTATATAAAAGGATTCGCACAATCCACCCGCCTCTCCGATAACCACTCCATCTTTTCGGCCGAACTCTACGCAATCAGTGCAGCGCTTCGACACGTAATCAACAAACCTGATAGACAACTAATGATTTGTACTGATTCCAAGGCAGCAGTGCAATCAATCGCAGCGGCCCATAATGATTCGCACCCAATCACGCGAGATATTAAAAGACAAATTAATCAAATCACCGACCAAAACAGAGAAGTTAAGATAATCTGGATACCCGGTCACGCGAATATTGTGGGGAATGAGCGCGCGGACAAAGCGGCCAAAGCCAGCCTCCGAGATCCCCCCAATAACTCCCTCCCATGTCCGGTATCAGATTATCTTAATGTCATTTACACGTCCTACAAAAAGTATGTCCAGTTTGAATGGGACGTAAATCCACATTACTACTTTCACCCAATCAAACCAATTATCGGACACTGGTCGACTGCTTATCAAAATACCCGGCTTAAAGAAGTAATTATAGCCAGACTTAGAATCGGACATACTAAATTGACACATGAATATATCTTTGATCAAGGCCCCCCTCCAATCTGCCAACGTTGTAACATAAGATACACAATTGAACACTTCTTGATCCACTGTCCCCAATATCAAGCAGAGAGGCAACCTATAATCCAATATATCACCCACAACCAACTTGCACTTTCAATTCCTACTCTCCTCGGCGATTCTCACCCGGATCTACTCGACTTGCTTTTCTCTTTCCTAAAGAATTCCAGGCTAGACCGATCCATATAGCACAGTCTCGCGCTCAGTTCCGTGGTCGGCCAGCCGTCGATAGCGGTTCTGGGCGCGGGACTCAATCTTTTTGATTTCCTGGACACTGGCCATGTCAATTAAGGAGCCCCGAGCTTACGGGCACCAGCCGCCGCCGCAGGGACCATTGGCACGCGGCGGAGGGCTCCTCTGCCCCCCATCTGCTTGGAGAAAGAGGTGTCGGCACTATGCCGTCCGCAACGACCCGTTTAATGGATTGTTACGTCACTGGAGTCAGCACTGAAACGTCAGTTCTCTAATCATACCAGTCAGCACTTGGTGGGGGTTTTGTAGGAGCCCCGAGCTTACGGGCACCAGCCGCCGCCGCGGGGACCATTAGCACGCGGCGGTGGGCTCCTCCCCCAACTCCTTGGACACATGATTTTCTCTTGGTTTTTCTTGGTTTCTCTTGGTTTCTCTCGTGGTTTCATAACGTAATTGTTTTTGTTTCCATTGTTCTTGTTGTGCCGTGATTTCGTCTATGTTTGCGAGCGCGCGCGTTTGCGTCCCTCCGGCGGCGGCGGCGGCAATCGGCACCTGCCCATCCCTCTCGCGGTTCTCGACAGGGATCCCTCTTAAAGGTTGAGGCCCACTCGAGACACATAGCTCCACAAACACACTTACACATTAGCGATATAACGTAACGTAATTTCAAAGCAAAGGGATTTTTCCTGTGCAATTTGGCAAAAGCGCACAGGTTTTGCCCTCTAAGATAGGCACCAGGTTTTTCTAGTTAGGACTTTCCTGGTGGAACTCACAACACAACAACATCACACATTACAACACTACCACATTTCAGCATCAAGATTCAGCAGCAAGAAATGTAAGTACTCAAAATCCCTCTCGGCACTGCCACTCTGGCACCCTTTCTGGCTTTCCCTTGCACTTGCTTCCACCGGACGTCACATGAGCCGGGCTAACGTAAACTTTGTTCTTAATATTGCCTTGGGCCGGAATAACATAGCCGGCATTAAAGTAAAGTAAAACGGAAGATCTGGCTAATTGCCAGCTAGTAACTTCCCCCTACCCCGACCAGGGCCTCGGCCTGTCGGGAGCAAAATTCAAAAAAAAAAAAAAAAAAAAAAAAATCTGGTCCGATATGGAGGAAGAGTAGTTCGAGCTTGTCAGGATTGTGACTTTCGATAGTCGTCAAGAAGTACTTAAATCCTCGGAGCCAGAGCTTCCATTTCTTGTGAGCTTGAGGATCGTTTGGAGGGACGTCGAACTTGTCTGGTCTGGCGATCCTCTCCATGTCTTGTCATGAATTACCTGTCATGCATTGAAAATGGTGCAGTGTTTCAATACATCTGTGAGAGCTGAAAGTTGTCTGTGAGAATGTGTCAGGGTGGATCAGAGTTTGTGCATTGCAACCAGAATGGGAATTGAGACTCTGGAAGACCATTATCAGCACTAGTGAATTCTAACACTGAACACTCCTTCCAGGCTCCAAAACTTGTTTGTCATAATCTTTGTTATTTTTATGCCAAAATCAATGAATGAATTTCAGTTTTACATGAGGTGTGTGCAGCTTCCAGACAGTAGGAAATGCATTTCAAAATGAGCTATGGTTAACTTCATTCAGACCCCATTACACTTCCATAACATATCATGAGTCATGAAGAGAAGAGAAAGCAACATTATTCATTATTACGAAATATGAATGCTTTTATTCATCTTGCCAGGGCCCAAGCATGCACATATTTACTATCAATGCACACGACAGAACAGATAACATCAGCTGGTCAAACACATGATACCACACGTATCAGGAGTCTACTGTTATTCTTTGAAAATAAGCCTATCCATGAACACCTTGCCTTGATAAACTTTCACAAACCCAATAAGTACCTACTTGTGGTTACGAGTTATGACAAAGGTGCTTGCAGAATCATAACCAAACTGCTGTAACAATAAAAATCCCTGTTTTCTCTTGCTTTTTTCCATCTCAACTCGGAGCTTCAGTTACAATCATCTCTGGAATACCTATTTATCACACATTTCAATCCATCTTCTGATGAAAACAAAAAATAAAATAACCAACACTCACTCACTCCTCATCTCAATCTTTTAATATCTCAATCCCATCACATTTTCCACCAATCTTCTGAGTGTGTCAATATCAAAAAGGAAATATCTTCGTAATTGTGAGTTGTCTCTTCCTGTCGAAAACAAAAATAAATATCAAACGCACATTAATCCATCTTCTGATGAAAACAAAAAATAAAATAACAAACGCTCATTGTCATGCTCACTCTGACTCCTCATCTCAATCTTTTAATATATCAATCTCATCACATTTTCCACCAATCTTCTGAGTGTGTCAATATCAAAAAGGTAATATCTTCGTAATTGTGAGTTGTCTCTTCCTGTCGAAAACAAAAATAAATATCAAACGCACACCTGTCGGCAGCCAGCCAGCCCAAACAATAACAAAGACCGAAGATACCCATGGCAAATACAATTTGATTTAGTAGCCTTGCGATAATTCAGTTTGTATAAAGCGCGCAAGCACTGTCTCATAATTGTCCCTACCAGCCGCTAGACGCACTCGTCCGAGTTTGAGATATGGAAGCACTCAATCACGACAAACATTGCGCAGATGAAACATATCTTGACGCAAATATTCTGCTGAGGTCGTAGTTTGGCATGAGTTTGATTGCGTCATAACAATAATAAGACTGTGAGACTAACAAGTAAGATGTGTTTTATGACGTCAAAATTACATCATTTTTACCTTGTTTATGAAAATGTATAATGCACTAGATCAAACCACGTCGAATGTTTTTGGCAAGGTATATTGGTTTTCGGGACATTTGAAAGTTGAATTAAGGGCCGCCGCGGTCCGCGGATATATTTATTATTCATAGGCATCGTGGATTGTTGCGTGGTGCTCATGGGGCATCAGTTGGTGATTGATAACATTTTGCTTTGATTTCTGATTGCTGATGATTTAAATTCTATGATGGTTTACTGTGCGGAACCTTCGTGTAGAAATGGGTCCGGGAGAAGAAACAACCAGGCGCCCGGCACCAAATATCACGAGTTCCCTGCGGATGAAGTGATGGCAAGGCGATGGTGGCAGATCATAAAAAGAGGGGAGCCATTCCCGAAGAACTTCCGTCAGTATTGTTTGTGTTCTTTGCATTTTGTAACTGCTGACTATGAAAGAGGCCTCAGGTCAGAACTGCTTAAGTTGCCTCCGCAGTATTCTGCCATGAAGCTGCTACCTACATCAGTCCCATCCAGGAACCTGACTCGTCCTCCAAGGTAAAGGCCTCACCTGACTACACTGCATGCGGTTTGTTCTTGTTGCGCCGTGATTTCGTTTACGTTTGCGAGCGCGCGCGTTGCGTCCCTCCGGCGGCGGCGGCGGCAATCGGGACCTGCCCACCGTGGGCGGGTCTATCCCTAGCTATCTGGCCGGACACCCCGGGCGTGGCCTAGATGGCTTGCCATGCATGGCCCCCGGGAGTGGATGAAGGCGATAGCTCCACAAACACACATACACATTAGCGATATAACGTAACGTAATATCAAAGCAAAGGGATTTTTCCTGTGCAATTTGGCAAAAGCGCACAGGTTTTGCCCTCTAAGATAGGCACCAGGTTTTTCTAGTTAGGACTTTCCTGGTGGAACTCACAACACAACAACAGCACACATTACAACACTACCACAGTTCAGCATCAAGATACAGCAGCAAGACATGTAAGTACTCAAAATCCCTCTCGGTACTGCCACTCTGGCACCCTTTCTGGCTTCCCCTTGCACTTGCTTCCACCGGACGTCACATGAGCCGGTCTAACGTAAACTTTGCTCTTGATATTGCCTCGGGCCGGAATAACATAGCCGGCATTAAAGTAAAGTAAAACGAAAGATCTGGCTAATTGCCAGCCAGTAACTTCCCCTACCCCGACCAGGGCCTCGGCCTGTCGGGAGCAAAATTCAAAAAAAAAAAAAAAAAAAAAAAAAAAAAAAATCGCGGGTTTGCGGGTTTTGCGTAGTACCTACTGTTGTAGTAAAAACAATGTTTTTGTGATATGTTTTGGTATTATATTTAAGTTAATATAAGAGTTTTATTAACTTTTGTATATAGCTAATGTTAAAGTTAAATTATTTATTACTTTTGTTTCTAGATCGATATTTCGCAAAACATGCAAGCCCGCAAAAAACGCATGCAGAAAACGCATAGGTAGAGTAGCCAGGCCTTAAGTGTGCCCATCAGATATTTATGAGTTTACCTATCGGTTGAATAGCAAATCTGTATACACTTTACGGACAGCTCGCTTTTCAGCTGTCCGGATTGGTGAATAACCCATTTTTGAGGGACCTTTTTTAAATGAGTTTCCCACCAGCTGGGACAGGGATGAAGTTGCTCAGCTCAGACCAGATCAGATGGATAGTTGGGTATAGTCAAAATTACCCCATTTTGCCTTTTTTGTTATAAGGAAAGCTCAGCTGAACAAACAACTTAATTTTGAACTTCTTGTTAGCTCTGAGTTACCAGCTAGAATAGACATCATTAATGTCACGTATTTAGCAGTAAGGGTTTGTTACTAAAGTCGGTTATTTTTACAGAGTCACAACACCAAGGAGTGGTGCTGCTACACAGAGGTGGAGAGGAAGATGAGTCAAGGCAGGTGCAAGAAGAAGGAGAACAAGCAGCTCCCAAAGACTCATCACTCCAAGCAGAAGAATGCCTGCATTCAGATGCATCTGTACAGACGAAGTGTGAGCCTTAAAAGTACGTCGTATCTTATTTAACTTATTTCAGATACATTTCAAGTATGTTATTTATGTACACATGTCTATGACTTTACTAGAAAATAGGTGCAGTTTGAAAGATAAATTTAATTCCTGTCATTGCCCAATATTGGTGGAAGATTGGTTAAGAATATCCTCCTCCAGCTCAGTGTTACTATAAAGTCAGGAATAAAAATTGGTAATTGCTTTATAGCACAGTACCTGTGGATTGTAGAATATTAGTTACAATCAGTACTCACCCACATGAATGAAACACACACCTGCACCCATGCCCCCCCCCCCACCCACCCATGCTCACATGAATAGCTGATAGCACCCATGATAGCTAAAGTTACTTCTGTATTTTGAAATCCCTTTCTTGTTCTGATGATCCTTTTGTCCTAACAGGTGTACCAGATGCCCAGCACTTGAGGCTGAACTGGCAAGCCTGAAGAGCAAACTGGCAGAGGCCGAGGACGTCCCTGTCCCATGCCGAGGACGTCCCTGTCCAGGCACTGTGGACGCGGCTGCGCAGTGTTGGAGACATGACTGTTCCCACCGAGTCTTTCTTGGAACTGTGCAGGGAGCTCGAGACCTGTTTCTGTGCCTACCATGCGATGCACCCCGATGGGCTCAGTCGAGAGCGCGGCGTCATCCGCAACGCCACCCGTATGATGGCCGAGAAATATTCGCGGGGCGTGCAGTGTGCCAAAATCCTGAAAGTGTTCGTTCGTGTGCGAACCTTTATCCGCCTGCGAACAGTGAACTCGACTCGACGTGCGGAGACGCTGTCAAGCGGAAGGTGCGGAACCTGCGTCACCACGCACAGTAAACAGATTGGCAGAGGCACACATCATTCATTACATCACGATATTATTTATTGATCTCTTGAGCCTTTCTTTTTTGTAACAGCTGGGTAGTCGTTCAGTTTGTGCCTGAATCGAGTTTCCAGACCTTCTGCTAGCTACCGTCTCCACACGGCGAACTGGGTCCAATTTGTGACTTGTGCTCGAAAATGCGTCCGTGTACAGTGAGGGCGGAAATGATGTGATGTCGCTTAGGAGCCTTAATTGTTCTCGACCGTGTCGTGATGTATCGTTTTCATGATTCATTTTCCTTAAACTAGCTTGACTGTTAGCTGGCAACGTGCCATTTTATGTTGCACACATCTGCGATGATCGACGGCCAGCGCCTGCTGGCGGCACCGCTGCCGCCGCCCAGCGCCGCCACCTGCGGTAGAGGCTGTCCCCGACGCTCCCCGACGCTCACGCCGAAGGCGCCTCGCGCGGCGTCGCCTCCAAGTTCGGTGGGGCGCAATCTCTTACCGCGGGCGAGGGGACAATTGAGCTTCATGTTGCACAGTATTTGTTGATTTCCGTTATTGTCCGCAACAATTGTCTCAAGGGAGAGATGTGATGTCGTCTGATGTAAGATGATATGTGATGTGATGGAGATGTGATTCCGTGTACCCACTAACCCCTCCCCTCGCTGAATACAGCTCTGTTCCTGATAACTTTTCTATAATGCGCATTGTGATAATCGATAATTATCGGACTAATTCAGTGACTTAATAACGACAAAGACCAGATCAATTGGATGCAAAAATATTGCGTGTGTTCGTGTTTTAGATGCAACAAACGAAGGGCTTGTTATGCCGTACGAGCTAACGTGTAGTTATCGAGCGTAATACCTGTACATATACAATACCTGTACAGGTACAAGGCATTAAAAATACTTGTGTCATATATATATATATATATGACACACATATATATATATATATATATATATATATATATATATATATATATATATATATATATATATATATATATATATATATATATATTTATATGTAACGTATTGCGGCGGCGCCCAATACGTTAATGCGAACTCGATGCCTAAACACGACCGCTGGGCGCCGCCGTCTCTCCGCTATCATAAAAGATACCGAGGGGATGTCCAACCCTGCTTTCGGCATCCGGGCCCTGTTTCACCGGTGATAGCAGCACGCTACTATCAAATTGCGCGAGCTGACGTAATGTGATGAGGTCACACTAATGACGTTTCGTGTAATCCGTGAGCTGCGTTTGGAACAGAGTTGCTGTCTCGTTGGATTGCGTTTGATACATTTGTTTGATCGCACGGCCGTGAAGATGTTAGCAGCAGTATTTGATGACATCACACAGATTGACGGCGCCATGGTTTGTTGATGTTTCCATGGAAACCCAATTTGACACGTGTGATAGCAGCGTGCTGCTATCACCGGTGAAACACTGGGCCCCGGAAAATCGGGGAGAATTAACCGGGACCGGGATCAGCGAGAATTATCGGGGATCACGTTCGGTATCGCGACAACGAGACATGCTGAAGATAGGCGCTCACCAATAATTTTCCGACGGATAATATCCGAGGGACAATATTTTCCGGATACCGAAAGCACCCCATATATGATATCCCCTAGCGGCCCCACGCGGGCCGGATCACGTGACCTGACTAGGTGACATGAAGCGAAATGAAGCAATGTCAGAACTTTGGTGCAATCTTCCATTGTCCAAACAGTGGTGCCAGAACCGCAAGCACGTTACGCAATGTCCAGAATGAATAAACCCATTAGAACCACGTATGCCCATCTTAAAGGATAGGCGGACTGAGTGTTAAATACTGCGATTTTTTTCCCTGTTTGCAATCAAGACATGGCAAAAATCGATACGGATCTGGAGAAAGGACTAATTATGCTTCAATATGCCCCAAGTTTCATATTTGTATTCTCAATTTCAAGCAAAATATCTTAAATCGAAGTTGGGCCAAAACTGCCGTTTCCCCCATTGTTAACAATGGTGAAGGGAAAAGTCAAGCGCGCGTGACGTCACCGGCGCTTGACGCTACCAACAACTCTGACTGGGGGCCGCAGAGTTTCTCCTTCCGAGTGGGTGAGACTAAATGCTTACTTCGAAATCTAAGCTGTGTTGCGGCATTGGCGGTTATGTGCGGCGTGTATGCCGCATGATTAGTAAGCGGCGACCACTAAATTAAAGACTTAAACGCTCCAACCTGTTTTCAATGAATAACACTGCATACCAAAAATGCCAATCGCTCTCGTCACAAGATATTTAGATTTAAATAACTAAGTTATCTGCATCATCATTTTGAACCAAATTAATGCTTTCAACTTAGTACTCACTCATTCCTTCCTTCGTTGGCTCCAAACAGTCTTTCGATTGTCTGGAAATCGTATGCCAAATCCCGCACCTGTATACGACTGGTGCATATAAAGGCCGATGTAAGAATTTCAATAGGCTCTCGCATGCGATTTCCTGGCTACCCAAAAAGTCTGTTTCAGTCATGCTATCAAAACATGGTATGTCAGCCCTGTCACCAGCTTATGACTGCTCTGCTTGTAGTGCCCCTGACCGTCACCGACTCCCTTCCCTCCTTAAAAGCCTAGTTTCCCTCCATCATCTCTACTAGATTTAGGTGATGCTCCGACAAATTCACAAACAAGACCGAACTTGTTCGGAGTTCGGACTGTGAGTTAACCCTCGCCCTTTAGGGGGGGGGGGGGTCGAACGGACTCCCCTCGGTTTTTCGCGAATAACTCGCGTAAAAAGCGGCCGATCACGACGTAACTTTTAGTACCCTCGCGTTGATCAATTTTACACCTACCCTGAAAATTTCATGACCCTGACGCAAATAACCCTTGACCTGTGACCTACTTTTCGAGACCATGTTTGGCCGGAACCGCGATTCAGCGTATGTCGGCTCGCATTAGCAGCGCGTTTGCAGTCTTTTCGTGGTTTCAAGCGTTCAAACATGTGATATGATCTTGCCCCCATCCATTAGGGTGGGTGTCAAGGTCATCTGAAGGTCAGGTCAGGTCATTGACCTTTGGTGACCTCGGTTCACTTTTTCGAGTTTGACATGTTTCTAGGCCAGTTTTTCGAGCTGAATTCGAATTTAGCAACCACATGAACGTTTACAAAGTAGTTTTGGTGCCTTCGTAACATGTTACGAGGCTGTCAGAGGCGGTTGACACCTACTACAAATACCCGGCAGGACCTCTACTGGTTGACCTGACCTGACCTGACCCGACCTGGCCTAAATGAATGAAGACATCATCTGTGATCAAAACTAGCATGATATTCGTGATCAGCACCCCGAAAAAACCCATAGCAGCCACACTACGACGTTCTAACAGGTCCTGATTTTCCCGCCTTTTGGGTCATTGACCTGACCTGGAAGGTCAACCGATGACCTAGGACCTTAAAATTGGGTATCATCGGCTTCCTCTCGTCACGGGCAACACGCTCGTTTTTTCCGCGAAGCTCTAGCTTGATCAGGAGCGAAACGGCAAGGGGTTATACCTTATACGTTCGCGGCTGGAAAAACACCAATACGGGCGAGGGTCAAGTTGAAAGTATTAATTTGGTTCAAAACGATGATGTAGATAAGTTAGTTATTTAAATCTAAATATCCTATGACGAGAGCGATGGACATTTTTGGTATGCAGTGTTATCCATTGAAAACAGGTCAAAGCTATTGAGTTTTTAATTTAGTGGTCGCCGCTTACTAAGCATGCGGCATACACGCCGCACATAACCGCCAATGCCGCAACGCAGCTTAGATTTCGAAGTAAGCATTTAGTCTCACCAGCCGCAGCTGCCTCTCCGTTCTTAAATGTGTCTTGCGGTGCAGTATCACCCCTGGTGCGGACGGCTAGTGTCATCTGGGAAGCGAGGTTAGAACTAGCATGCGCCACCTGAGCGACGAGGTGTCACTGCGGGCGGTGGCTCGTGCCTATACGGGCGCTGGGAAAGGCTGGCATGGGGCACAGACACGTCTTAAAGGGACCCTCCCACCTTAACATTAGATTTGAGTTGAGATAGCCAAAATGGGGTCCCTGGCTCACAATTACCGGTTTCGGCACTCACAACATCGAGAATTTTTTTTTTTTTTTTTTTTTTTTTTGAATTTTGCTCCCGACAGGCCGAGGCCCTGGTCGGGGTAGGGGGAAGTTACTAGCTGGCAATTAGCCAGATCTTCCGTTTTACTTTACTTTAATGCCGGCTATGTTATTCCGGCCCAAGGCAATATTAAGAACAAAGTTTACGTTAGCCCGGCTCATGTGACGTCCGGTGGAAGCAAGTGCAAGGGAAAGCCAGAAAGGGTGCCAGAGTGGCAGTGCCGAGAGGGATTTTGAGTACTTACATTTCTTGCTGCTGAATCTTGATGCTGAAATGTGGTAGTGTTGTAATGTGTGATGTTGTTGTGTTGTGAGTTCCACCAGGAAAGTCCTAACTAGAAAAACCTGGTGCCTATCTTAGAGGGCAAAACCTGTGCGCTTTTGCCAAATTGCACAGGAAAAATCCCTTTGCTTTGAAATTACGTTACGTTATATCGCTAATGTGTAAGTGTGTTTGTGGAGCTATGTGTCTCGAGTGGGCCTCAACCTTTAAGAGGGATCCCTGTCGAGAACCGCGAGAGGGATGGGCAGGTGCCGATTGCCGCCGCCGCCGCCGGAGGGACGCAAACGCGCGCGCTCGCAAACATAGACGAAATCACGGCACAACAAGAACAATGGAAACAAAAACAATTACGTTATGAAACCACGAGAGAAACCAAGAGAAACCAAGAAAAACCAAGAGAAAATCATGTGTCCAAGGAGTTGGGGGAGGAGCCCACCGCCGCGTGCTAATGGTCCCCGCGGCGGCGGCTGGTGCCCGTAAGCTCGGGGCTCCTACAAAACCCCCACCAAGTGCTGACTGGTATGATTAGAGAACTGACGTTTCAGTGCTGACTCCAGTGACGTAACAATCCATTAAACGGGTCGTTGCGGACGGCATAGTGCCGACACCTCTTTCTCCAAGCAGATGGGGGGCAGAGGAGCCCTCCGCCGCGTGCCAATGGTCCCTGCGGCGGCGGCTGGTGCCCGTAAGCTCGGGGCTCCTTAATTGACATGGCCAGTGTCCAGGAAATCAAAAAGATTGAGTCCCGCGCCCAGAACCGCTATCGACGGCTGGCCGACCACGGAACTGAGCGCGAGACTGTGCTATATGGATCGGTCTAGCCTGGAATTCTTTAGGAAAGAGAAAAGCAAGTCGAGTAGATCCGGGTGAGAATCGCCGAGGAGAGTAGGAATTGAAAGTGCAAGTTGGTTGTGGGTGATATATTGGATTATAGGTTGCCTCTCTGCTTGATATTGGGGACAGTGGATCAAGAAGTGTTCAATTGTGTATCTTATGTTACAACGTTGGCAGATTGGAGGGGGGCCTTGATCAAAGATATATTCATGTGTCAATTTAGTATGTCCGATTCTAAGTCTGGCTATAATTACTTCTTTAAGCCGGGTATTTTGATAAGCAGTCGACCAGTGTCCGATAATTGGTTTGATTGGGTGAAAGTAGTAATGTGGATTTACGTCCCATTCAAACTGGACATACTTTTTGTAGGACGTGTAAATGACATTAAGATAATCTGATACCGGACATGGGAGGGAGTTATTGGGGGGATCTCGGAGGCTGGCTTTGGCCGCTTTGTCCGCGCGCTCATTCCCCACAATATTCGCGTGACCGGGTATCCAGATTATCTTAACTTCTCTGTTTTGGTCGGTGATTTGATTAATTTGTCTTTTAATATCTCGCGTGATTGGGTGCGAATCATTATGGGCCGCTGCGATTGATTGCACTGCTGCCTTGGAATCAGTACAAATCATTAGTTGTCTATTTTTTTTTTTTTTTTTTTTTTTTTTTTTTTTTTTTTTTTTTTTTTTTTTTTTTTGTCCTCCCGGCAAGCCAAGTGGCTATAGCCGGGGGAAGGGGAAAGTTACTAGCTGACAATTGGCCAGGTCTTTCGTTTACGTTACGTTAATGCCGGCTATTTGATTCCGGCCCAAGAACTAAGAGAAAGGCAAAAGACTACGTTAAACCGGCTCATGTGGCGTCCGGTGGGTTCAAAGCAAAGGGAAGGCCGAAAGGTGCCTGATGGGCGAGACAATAAATTTGGTTACTTACATAGAACTTGCTGCTGAGACTTGCTGCTGATTTGTGTGCTGTTGTTTGGTGTGTGTTGTTGTGGGGTGAACTTACCAGGAAAAGTCCTAACTAGAAAAAACCTGGTGCCTAACCAAGAGGGCAAAAACCTGTGCTTTCAGCCAAAGTACACAGTAAAAAAGCCCTTTCTTTAATTACGTTATATTACGTTACGTTATATCGCTAATGTGTATGTGTGTTTGTGGAGCTATCACCTTCATCCACTCCCGGGGGCCATGGGTGCAAGCCACCTAGGCCGCGCCCGGGGTGTCCGGCCAGATAGCTTTTGTGTCTCGAGTGGGCCTCAACCTTTAAGAGGGATCCCTGTCGAGTTTACACACATATATAAATACACTTGGAAAAGGCGGAGAGAACGAAAGCGAATGGAAGCAAAACGAAGCGGATGGAGACGACGATGGAGGATCATAAGAACATCTATATACTGTGTGCTGGGTTGCGATCATATGCTATTGATGAGATTCGAATCACTGAGGAAGGTAAATAGAAGTTCAATTAGATCTGGATGATCATCACCCAGGAGTGTTGGGAGGTCCAGGCTGAGGTTGTGTGTGTTTGTGTAGTGAATGATGGGTTGACGGTATTGGTCGTAGTGTGGGCAGTTGAGAAGGAGGTGGGCAATGTTGAGTCGTGTTAGTGGTGTGCAATGTGGGCATGTGGGTGGGGGTTCGTGCTGGTAGATGTATCGGTGTGTGATACTGGTGTGTCCAATTCTCAGCCTGGCCAATACCGTTTCTCTAAGACGATTACTTTGATTGGAAGAAGCAAATGATTTGATTTTTGGGTGAATCGGGTGTAGATGTTGATTTGGAAAACTATTCCAGTCGAATTGGCGAAGGTCGAGAAGAGCATTTTGGATATGATTAGCAATATCTTTGTGCGGACAACGAAGTGTGTTTCTTTCCGGTTTGTCTAGGCTATTTTTCGCTAGGAGATCCGCCCTTGTGTTACCGGGAATCCCCGCGTGTCCTGGTATCCACAACAGGCGGAATTCAAATCCTTGTTTCTGAATTGTAATTATATGTTTCTTGATAATGTATATTATATGATTGTCTTCTTTTTTTCTGCTTGAGATGGCACTGACTGCCGAAGCTGAGTCAGTGCAAATTACGCTTTTTTGGATATGTTGCTTGTTGATATAGATAATAGCTAGCAGAATCGCTGATAGTTCAGCTGAAAAGACCGTAAAAAGATTATGCAGGCGAATGGAGTTTTCGTAGACTTTTGATGTGACACCAGCGCCTGTTTTGCCGTTTGATAGTGATCCGTCAGTATAAAAGAAAGTATGATCGTTGTATTGATTTACATATTGTATGAAGAGTTGAGAGATTTCTTGTGAGGAGATATGCTTCTTATTTTCTGAGAAAAGACGATCTACGTTCTGGATGGGTGCCAGCCAGAATGAGGTTAGAGGGGGGATAGGCAAAATGGACGGGAAAGAAATGTTGAAATGATTAAGAGCCTTTTCTACGCGATAACTGATCACTGGGAATCTCCTTTCAGGATCGCTTGGAGGAGACGAAGAATATCGATTTGTAAGTATTTGATTAGAGGGATTCGAGGGGTTCGCGCAGCAACGAAGATAAAAGCGGAGAAGAAGATATTTGCGTCGTCGATCAAGTGTAGGAATGTTGACATCAATGTGAAGATTGTCAATATTGGAAGTTTTCATTGCACCGGTGATGATACGAAGAGCGGTGTTCTGAATCACTTGGAGAGAATCAATTTTTTTAGTAGCTATATCATCGTATAAGAAACCGTTGTAATCCAGGATAGGACGAATTAGGGAGGTGTATAGACGGAGGAGGGTTCTCCGATCGGCTCCCCACTCCCTTCCGGCTATACATCTCATAATCGAAAGTCGTCTGGCGCATCGTTGTTGAATGTCTTCGAAGTGTTTACTAAAATTAAGCAAGGAATCAAGTGTTATGCCTAGATATTTGAAGTGTGAAACGAATTGAAGATTACAATTGTTGATTCTAAGGTTACGATGATTTGTTTTGGGGAGTCGTCTTGAAAAAATGACCGACTTTGATTTGTCTGATGAGAGGACGAGTCCCCATTGATTACACCATGTTTCTATGTTTTCAAGAACGTGTTGCATGATTGTTAGGCCTTGATCAAGATCACGATGAGAAACCCAAAAGGCTACGTCATCGGCGTAAAGAGAGTGTTGTATATTGCTAGGTGTGTTGTTGAAAAGGTCATTGATCATGATCAAAAAGAGAGTAGGAGAAATTACACTGCCCTGTGGGAGGCCATGATCTAGCGTAAAGAGTGGAGAGTAGGTGTGGCCACAACGGACTTTGAATGTTCGATTAGCAAGGAAGTTCTGTATAAAGTTCGCCATATGGCCGCGAATACCAGTTCGATGAAGTTTAATCAGAAGAGCGGATTTATTGACTTTGTCGAAGGCGTTTTTAAAATCAAGGAAGACTGCGATCGTGTATTCCCTTCTTTGAAATCCTCTTTGAATTGTGTCAATTATGTGAGTAACGCAATCAGCAGTTGACCGACCAGGTCGGAATCCGTTTTGGTAAGTGGAAAGAAGATTGTTTGATTCGAGATACGCCCTAATTCGTCCGTTAACCATTCTTTCTGTTAGTTTAGAGGCACAACTGGTGAGAGATATAGGTCGATAGTTAGAAGGGTTTGAGGGAAGTTTAGAAGGTTTGAGGATAGGGATAATGGTGCTTTCGCTCCAGGAAGCAGGATACGAATTGTTTTCCCAAAGGTGATTTAGAGTTTCCAGGAGGGTTTGCTGTCCAGATTCAGGGAGATTTTTGAGAAAAGCGTAGGCGACCTGATCTGGACCAACAGATGTGTTGCCACATCTGTTGAGTGCTGATTGTAGTTCATGTGCTGTGAATGGTGCATTGTATATTTCGGTGTTGTTGGAGTGAAATGAAAGGGAAGCAAGCTGGGAATCGAGTGTTGTGGTTAGTTGTGGAGTATACTGTTGTGCTGATGAAATGTTAGCATAATGTATGGCGAATTGTGTGGCTACTTCTAGTGGTGTGAGATAGTGGGTGTTGTTTATGTGTAGGTGTGGAATTTTATAATTTCGGGGTTGTTTGTTGGAGAAACATTTTATGAGAGACCATATTTGCGATAGGGGGGTAAAACGATTAAAGTTGTTCGAGAAAAGTTGCCAGCTCGATTGTTTTGCACTAAGAATAATTTTGCGGGAATGAGAACGAGCCTTACGCGCTTCCTCCTCATGAGCTGAGCATAGGCAGCGCCTAAAGGCGCGTAGTGCCCGCCTCCGGAGGGCGACCGCTCTCTGGCATTCACTGTTCCACCATGGAGCATTATTATAGGGGCGGGGAGGACCTGAAAGTGGGACTGATTTACGGGCGGCGTTAAGTATTATATCTAGAAAAGTGTTAATATCTCTAGGGGGAGTTTGGATGTTTACGTTAATATGGTTTTGATATTCAGCCCAATCGGCTTTGCGAAAGTTCCATCTGGGAAGAAAATTGAAGTTGGATTGTCCTGAAGGGACGTCAAGGGAATAATGAAGTGGGTAGTGATCGCTAAAAAGTGGGTCGTCCGCAGTATACTGTGTGAAGAGCAGTGCGGTGTTAGTGTCAGTGATGGCGAAGTCAATGACGGTGTGTGACGCGACGCCATTGTTGATGCGTGTACACGTGGGGACGCGATTTGTCAGTGGTATCAAATCAAGTGAGTCAATTACGTTAAACAGTTGTGTTCCGCGCGTGTCATTAAATGCACAACCCCACGACTGGTGGTAGGCGTTGAAGTCTCCCATCACAATGAATGGAGGGGAGATTTGGGAAAGCAATTCTGACATTTGAGAAGGATTGAAAGGAAAGGAACGGGAAAGGTAAATAGAGAGGATAGTCAGGTCACGTTGTGCAATTTTGACTTTGACTCCGACAACGTTAAGCGCTGTGCGGAGTGAGATTTGGTGATGCAAAAGATTATTGGAAATATAAAGCGCCGAGCCGCCTTGGCGTGGGTGAACGTTTACGTTATTAGTATATAGAGAGTAGTCCCTGATATTGTAATTATAGTTTATAGAGTCTGAATCCAAAAATCTGGTTTCCTGGATTGCGGCTACCAACGGTTTGTTATGCAAGATATAGTTTTTGAATTCAGCCCAGTGGTGTATTAGCGAGCAAGTGTTCCATTGAAGGAAGAATTCGGGACGGTTGTGATTCATGTTTAAAGATTAAGGCTGCGCACCGCCGAGCGAGTCAGACGGCGGTCTGTCGAAGAGGATCGCGACTGGGAGCGATTGTGAGACGCAGGACTCGTTTTCCACCATTCCGGCGCAGACTCTGGCCACTCGTCGTCAGTGTCGCTTGTACCAGAAGCCGCTGACGGGTGCGGCGCGCCTGACTTGGGCCTGGGGAGCGGCGGTGCCACCGGGTGCCTAATGTTAGGGCTGGCCGGGCTTGAGGTCGCGGTCGAGAGGTCTGACTCGCTGTAGTGCTCAGTCTCTGGGGTGGAGGGAACAATCGTCCGGTCAAGCACCGGGGAGGCTTCCGTTGATGCCTCGGAAAGGGAATAGTTTCCCTCGCGATCCGGGGACTCACCCGCTTTAGCAACCTGGGGCGCTGGGGTCGGTGGGTGTTCCGTGTGCGCGCTGGGGTCGGCCGCGGGGGACAAGGGCGTCTCGCTGGCTGTGGGCGCGCTGAGGGCCGACGCGGGCGTCTCGCTGTCGCTCGGGACCGCCGCAGGGGACGCAGGCGAGTCAGTGGTCTGTGGCGCGCTGAGGGCCGCCGCGGGGGGCGCTGGCGTCTCGCTGACCCAGCTCGGAAGGGCGAGCTCCATGGCCGGGCGCGTTCCGGTTCCGTCGTCTCGTTCGGGTGTGCGTGGATCGCGCTTCGCTGTCGAGCGGGACTCTGCTGCCCTGGGAAGGGCTTCAGAGGGGAGTGGCCACTCGGCGGGGTTCAACGGCCATTGAACGGGAGGGGCTTGGCGACTCGCGGCGCGGTGGGCATCACGACGCTCTTTTTGAACGGCCCGGTGCCAGTCCCTAGCATCGACACGTACTGGACAGTTCGAGTCCCACGCCGGATGGGCCTGACGGCAGGAGGGGCAGGAGGGGGTCTCTGCCTGACAGTCGCCCGCCACATGGTTCGACCGGCCACAGCGGCCACACTTGGGGGAGCGGCGACGACATGAGCGCGCGGTGTGGGAGCCGACCTCCCAGCAATGGCTGCAAAGGGTCGGCGCCGGGATCCACGGGTTGACTGGGACCCTCAGGTAGCCGCAGGAGATGTGGTAAGGGAGAGCATCCCCATAGAACCCCAGTTTAACGGTAGGGTTGGGGCCCCACTCCGCCTCGTTCCGGGAGCGCAGGCGTTCAACGCGGCAGACCCCCTGGGACTCAAGCTCCTGGAGGAGTTCCTCGTTAGTGAGCGACGTCAGAGCGTCACTGCGGACACAGCCCATGGTGACCCGCATGCGGCTGGCCAGAGTTACTGTGACCGGGAGGCCACCCAGAGTTTTAGTGCGGAGAATGTTGATGGACTGGGTTTTGTCGGTAGTTTCGACGAGGAGTGCGCCTGTGTTATTGGTTTTGGCGGAGATGAGAGGGCCACAGAGAGTGTCGAGGGCACGTTTCAGAGCAAATGGATTGGACTTCGTAAAATCGCCGTTGTCTTTTTTGATCAGGAGAAAGCAGGGGCCGTCGGGCGGATCTTGGGGGTGGGGAGCACAGCAGGTGGCTCCCGCTCACCGGGGTCGGTGGTCGGAGCCATGACGTGGAAGGAAAACGAAACTTGGTGGAGATGTGTGAAAGTAACTAACAATTAAGAACCAGTAGCGGGCAGAACCGCAGATAGCAAAATTAGTCCGATCCGGATAAAAAAATTGGGCGAAGAGGGCCGGCGCTGCCGGAGACCTCGGATGCCCCCAAACAGCAACGAAAGATCAGAGAAAGATGTGGGGGGGGGTGTGGGACAGGATGTCCCTAGAAGAGAGAGGGAATGAAAGAAAACGAAAACGATCCTAAATTACCTGCCTACTACGAGCACTTCTATGCGGGGCTTTAGCGCCGCCGGTGTGTCGCCCGTCTTAATAAAGACGGGCGCACACAGCCGGGGATCTAAAAGCTGAAAGCAGCCGCAGAAATGCCGTAGCCTATCACCTAATGGCCGCAGTGGCACGCCTGATCGAAAGACCATTAGTTGTCTATCAGGTTTGTTGATTACGTGTCGAAGCGCTGCACTGATTGCGTAGAGTTCGGCCGAAAAGATGGAGTGGTTATCGGAGAGGCGGGTGGATTGTGCGAATCCTTTTATATAGAAGGCGGCTCCGGTCTTGTTGTCCGCCCGAGAGCCGTCTGTGTATATAAAAGTATGGTCTTTATGGTCGTTTTGGAATTCGAGGAAAAGTTGTTTCATTTCATCAGTGTTCATGTCTTTTTTGTTGTCATCGAAGAGGATGAGGGTTTGGATGGGGTGCCTAGTCCAGTACGGGCTCAGTGGAGGGTTATCTAGAACTTTTGGAGTCTCTATTTTATAGTCCCTAAGTATGTTTTTAAGGTGTCTTCTTATTGTTTGGTACTTGTATTCTCTATGTGTTATTATGTTATTTTCTGGTAGGTTACTGAGTATAGCGTATGGTATTGTATCTTTTCTTGCCATTACTTTCGTGTAATACCTTATAAGCTGGTATTCTCTTCTTCTTTCCAAAGGAGGAATGTTTGAATCAACACGGAGATTCGATGAAGGCGAAGTGCGGAGTGCGCCAGAAATAATGCGAAGAGCGGAATTCTGGATACTCTCGACCTTGTTACTGAGAGTAGTGGATATATTTGTTAGTAAAAAGGCATTATAATCCAAGATGGATCGAATCAGAGATGTATATAGAAGTGTCAGTGTTTTTCTGTCGGCGCCCCAGTGTGTACCAGAGATACATTTCATGATGTTGAGGCGCCGGGTGCACCTTCCTGTGATGTCTGCTATGTGTTGTGTGAAAGTGAGTCCCCTGTCCAGTGTGATGCCTAGATATTTAAAGGTATTTGTTTGCGGAATCTCAACCCGGCCCAAACGGAGCGGGCGTGGAGGTGTGGGGTGTCTGCGTTGTTTGGAAAAGGTTAGTGAGGCTGACTTGTGGGGAGCAATTTGCATTCCCCACTTGTCACACCATTTGTTTACGTGGTTTAGTACCGTTTGAAGTTTTTGGTATGCCGCATTCACATTGTGGTGCGACGTCCAGACCGCCAAATCGTCCGCGTACATGGAATAGTGTACGTTATGTGTTACATTGTGTATATTGTCAAAGATGTCATTTATATATATAAGGAAGAGCGTCGGGGAGAGAGGACTTCCCTGAGGGACGCCGTGATCGAGGTTATGTAGGGTTGAGTAGGTGTTGCCTACTCTGACCTTGAAAGTGCGGTTATTAAGAAAATTACTTATGAAATTGGCCATTCGTCCGCGTATTCCCATGTTATGTGTTTTTATAAGTATAGCTTTGTGATGTACTTTGTCGAAGGCTGCTTTCAGATCGAGGAAGAGTGCAGCTGTAACTTTATTATGGAAAAACCCCTGTTGTATCGTGTCAATAATGTGTATCAAGTTGTCAGCTGTGGAGCGTGCTGGTCGAAATCCGTTTTGGTGTTGTGAGAGCTTGTGTTGTGATTCTAGGTACACTCTGATTCGATTGTTGACCATTCTCTCGACGATTTTAGAGGCACAGCTCGACAATGAAATTGGTCTGTAACTAGCTGGGTCGGTGCTATGTTTGTCTTTTTTGAGAATGGGGATGATTATACTTTCTCTCCAGGAGTCCGGAAAGTGGCCTTCAACCCATAGCTGGTTGATGACCTTGAGAAAGTGTTCAAGGCCAAAGGGGGTTAGTTTTCTGAAGAACATGTAGGGCAGTTTGTCCGGGCCTACCGAAGTATTCCCACACTTTACGATTGCATGTTGTAGTTCATATAGGGTGAATAGGTGATTGTAATGTTCTGTGTTGTCGGATTGGAACGTGAGTGTTGATAGGGTGGTGCTGAGGTTGTTGTGTAGAGTGCCTGAGTAGTTGTTGTTTGAGGATATGTTTGCATAATGGGCTGCAAATTGTGTGGCAACTGCTTGTGGGTCTGTTGTGAGTGTGTTTTGTATAATCAGTGACGGAATTTTATATATCTTTGGTTTATTGATGCGGAAACATCTAAGATGTTCCCAGACTTTAGTAATGGGTGTGAAACGGTTGAATTTGTTCGAAAAGCTTTCCCAAGACTCTTTTTTTGCTGCGTTGATGACTTCTTTTGCGTTCCTGATTTCGTTCCTGAGCTGAATTTCATGAGCAACACAGGGGCAGGCCCTACATTTCCGTAGGGCTCTGCGGCGCCTCGCGACTGCTTTTTGACAGTTTTCCGTCCACCACGGGGCGTGTTTGTAACCCTGTCTTTGCTTTGTCAATGGGACAGAACGTTCAGCTGCTTCGCCTATTATCTGAAGGAAACTTTCTATGTTTACTGTATCGTTGTCATTTACGTTATTGTTTGTATTGTCGTTGAAGCTAAGAATGTCAAGTTGTTCATCTATGTCGTCCTGGAATGTCGTCCAGTCCGCTTTGTTAAAGTTCCATTTCGGGAGGTATGTATTTATGGTTGACCTTGAAGAGGATTCAACTGTTATATGCATAGGATAATGATCACTAAAGTATTGGTCGATTTGCACTTTTGGGGTAAAAAGCAAGCTGATTTCTGGAGAAGTCAGCACAAGATCAATTACCGAGTATTGATTTGTTCCGTTCATGATTCTGTGGAATGTTGGTGATTTGTCATTAAGACAAATGAGATTATGTTTGTTAATGATGTTGTAAAGTGTGGTGCCGCGCTGTGTTATGTTGTTGCAGCCCCAGGCAGTGTGGTGAGCATTAAAATCACCTATTATCAATTTAGGGGAGGGGATTTGGCCAAAGAGTCGATCCAGTTGTTGGTACGTTACGTTAATACTAGGTGACAAGTAGAGAGAGATTACATTAACGTCTCGCTGTGCAATTTTGATTGTGGTTGCAACGTAATTTAGGTTAGAGTCAAAGTTAACTTGATGATGTAGAAGGTTGTTAGAGACATACAAAGCCGAACCGCCTCGGCGTGGGGAATCATTTACGTTATTGCAGTAAAGAGAATATCCGAAGAGGTTAAAGTTATATTTAGTCGAGTCAGTGTCGAGGAAGTGGGTCTCTTGGATGGCGGCTACTAATGGCTTTTTATTAACTATATATTCACGGAATTCCGCCCAGTGGGATACTACAGAGTTAGCATTCCACTGGAGCAGGAATTCCTCCGTGTGTTGTGGCATATTACTGTTTCTTTAGAGCGGACCGAGTGAGCGGGCCGGACCTGGCTGACTCCAGCACATCCAGGTCGGCCAGGCTCAAGGGAACGGTGTTGTTCCGGCGGAGCGGTGGAGTGTCGTGGGGCGGCGGTGAGGGGGTGGGGGCGCTGACTATGGTAGTGTCTAGCTCGTCGAGCTGTAGGGAGATAGTGTCGGCCTCTGACTGGCCGCTGCCGAGGCTCTCCGCGGAGCCGCTCGAGTGTTTGGAGAGGCGGGACGGCCTTGGAGCGGGGTCGTCAGTGTCGGTGTCGGTGTCGGTGACGGACCGGACGGAGGGCGAGGCCTGAGGGGCGGCCGGTGAGGACATGTCGGTAGTGCGCTTAGGAGCGGGTGGCACGGAGCGTGCCGGTGGTGAGGCCACCTTATGGGTCGCACCTGGGGCCGGCAGGGGCGGCCAGTCGTCCCCGGCGAGAGGGGCGGTTGCGGTGTCGGTCGGGCGGGCGGCGGCGGCGGCGGCGGTCGGGCGGGCGGCGGCGGCGGCGGCGGTCGGGCGGGCGGCGGCGGCGGCGGCGGCGGTCGGGCGGGCGGCGGCGGCGGCGGTCGCGGAACGAGTGGGAGGGGACCCGGTGTCCGACGGCGGGTGAGGGGCGGGGAGCAGCCCGTCGGGCCGCTCCTCCCGGAACCACGTGGCTCCGTTGGGCCGACCGTGGCCTTGGGCCCGGTGCTCCGCGCGGCGGTTCTTGACTTCCGCGCGGTGCCACTGCTTGGCGTCCTCCGCGATAGGGCACCGGCGGTCCCACGCCGGGTGGGGACCGCCGCAGCCGGGGCACTGTTCGGGCCCGCTGCACTTCTCCGCGTCGTGCGGCCCGCCGCAGCGGCCACACATGGGCTGGCGTCGACGGCAGGCGCGCTTTGAGTGGCCATAGGCCCAGCACTTGGTGCAGGGGCGCGGGGCCGGGACCCAGGGGTCCACGGGCACGGAGAGGTACCCGCATCGGATGGCCTGCGGTAGGGTGCGGCCGCTGAACGTGAGGCGAATGGTCGGGTTTGGTCCGAGTTTTTGGAGGTCACGGGACCGGAGACGCTGTACTCGGACGACGCCTTGGGACTGCAGCTCTTCGAGGAGCTCTCGGTTAGGGACCTCCGTGAGGGCGTCCGAGCGGACCGATCCCTCGATCGAGTTAAGTCGGGTGGCCAGGGTGACAGTGATTGGTGTGCCTCTGAAGGAGGCGGTACGGAGCAGTTGCTGTGTTTGGGTCGCTGTTTTTGTTTCAATGAGGAGGGCGCCACTCCTGAGAGCTTTTAGAGAGTTAACTGGCCCTATATAGTTGTCAATCGACCGGCGAAGAGAGAACGGGTTCGTGTGCCGGAAACTGCCTTCCTCCCTTGTCACAAGGACGAACGCCGGTCCTTCGGGGATGGCCTGGGAGGGGGGGAGCTCGGCGGGCTCTTCGGATGGGTGACCCGGTGGAGCCGGCTCGCGGTCGAGAGAGTCCATGTTGTTGATGTATTCGGCTTTCTGTTTTACTACGTTATGTTTTGTTGGTTTTGTTTAGGTACGTATTGGTATTACCTCTAACCGTTTAACTCTTAGTAAGTAAGCAATTCACTAAAGCGTCTTGGCAGGATAAAAAAATTGGGCGGAGGGGGCCGGCAGGCCGGTGACCCCGGAAAACCCGGCTAACAACGAAAAGAGGAAAGTCGAGAGGCGGGAGGGTGGGGGGAGATTAAGAATCTCCCGAAGAGTGGGTGAGAGGAAAGATGAAAAGTCGACCACCTTAGCTGGCCTGCCTATCGGCGCTAAAGTTCGCCACTAAAAGGCCTTGGAGCGGCCACCAAGGGATAATAGAGCTGTCTTAAAAAAGACAGCTCTACGCGCTCCTACTGTTAAAACACTTGACTGAACGGGCAAGCCACGTACGAGTACAAGGTCCAACAGTATCCTGAACATCGAGAAATGCCTTGAACCGGAAATATAGCGCAGATATCTAACGATTTTTAAATGTTTGACTAAAACGTTTTGTAGCACGCGGTGGTATATGCTGCTTTGCGCGCAACAAGTGCCGCACTTTCAGCTGCCAAACTATTGCTTCCAAATAAAGTCGCTAGGAACAGCGGAGATCCCAAAAAGTAAGCAAAAGTAAAAGTCTAATATCTTGAAAACCGGTGAATATTTTTCGGTGAAATTTGGTAGATATTCGTTTTCGCTCTTTCTGAACCGAGCGACATCACTTTCATGCCAATTCATAAACTTTTTTGAAGGTGGGAGGGTCCCTTTAACATAGCACAAGTAAGTCACAGTAATTGAAATAGGCCGGTGGTAATATTGTCACACGAATGCAGCACGAACACAGATACGGCCGATTAGACGGCCGGCAGCGGGCAGCCGCTGCCAATATTCTTCAGGATAAGGTTGGGGCCGCTGTCGCGTGGCTGTCAGCTGTTGTGCCAGGCGGTCGTGCTGACATGCCGGTGGGCGGTAGCGGTATTCCAGAATTCCATTATTTACCTAATTGCTTTGCTTTTAAAGGGGTTTAAATAATAGACGATTCCGGGCTTATCTCGTGAGGTTGTTATTATAATTAGGAGACGTTTGTTATTAATCTTACCGAGACCGTAGCATTTGAATGCAACAAATTCGGACGATCGTTCCCTAGTAGCACACAACATTGACTTCTATGGTGTATTTAGCGGAATGCCCTTCATGGTCACATCTCGGTCACCCTTATAATCCTCGCGAAAACATACCTTTGCCGAAGAATAATCGGAAACCGGTACAGGAAGGGCGAGGAGCCTGTTTCCGAATATTCTCACGGAAACATTCCTTTACCGAAGAATAGCCGGAAAACAGTACAGAAAGGGCGAGGAGCCTGTTTCCGAATATTCTCACGGAAAAATACCTTTACCGAAGAATAGTCGGAAAACGGTACAGAAAGGGCGAGGAACCTGTTTCCGAATATTCTCACGCAAACATAACTTTACCGAAGAATAGTCGGAAAACGGTACAGAAAGGGCGAGGAACCTGTTTCCGAATATTCTCACGGAAAAAAAGCTTTGATGGCCTATTTTTCGGAATGCTTTTTATGGTCACTTCTCGGTCACCCTTATAATTCTCACGGAAACATACCTTTTCCGAAGAATCTTCGGAAAACTACGAATCCCGTGGACTCCCATGGGAATTAGGCGGCATTATTGTAGGCATTTTTATTCGGCATCCTCGCCTCCGGCTAATTGAGGGGGAGACCGCGACAGGGGACCGCGCGTCCCCTGTCCCGTTGTGCCGGCTCGCAGAGTGCGGACGGGTGTGCTGAGTGTGTTGTGTCCAGTGTCGTCTGACGTCTCCTCCTCCGACCATGAAGGTTTCCGCCAGTTTCTGCTGTGTGACAATCAGAGCATTAATCCTAGTTATTGCAATGCTAGATCAAAAAACCGGCGCTGAAACGTTCACTTCAAAATGGCGGCGGTCACCATCGTCACTCATTTGCCAGCGGCAAAGGGGAAAAGTGCTGCTGGTAGCGTCATGTAGCGGGCCCAGGTAACGGTATATAACAATAGATTCAGGGTAGCAAAACGTAGGGACATGCGTGATGCTAAATGCACTTACGTAAGAATTTATTATCTAAACTGAAAACGGCCTTTGTCTTAGTTCTTGGGCCGGAATTAAATAGCCGGCATTAACGTAACGTAAACGTCGCGGTTTTTTCTCTAAGACATAGACTTGAATTTTAAAAGCGCACGATTGTACAGCATGCGTTCTTTTTCAAGAGGCTACCCGCTTGGCACACAAACGGCAACACCTGTACTTATTGAACCTACCTGGCGCTGAAGGTAGGTACCACCAATTACTCGCCAAGATGACGGGACGTGGCAAGGGCGGCAAAGGATTGGGTAAAGGAGGAGCTAAGCGGCATCGTAAAGTTTTGCGTGATAACATTCAAGGTAGGACATTTTCGTGAGAAAATCCGGGAAGAGAACATTTTCGTGAGAAAATTCGTGAAACATGACCTCGTTCCCACGCCTCCCCACGGCGTCCCGCTGGTCGCAGCGCGATGCGCTGGGTGCCGTTCGCTTCAGAATTGATGCTGCTAGCACTCAGCACTTGTCTCTTCCCTCTCCCACTAATCACTAATTAGTCATTCATCGCTAAAGTTGGCCCACTTTCCGCCCGCCCTCCTCCGCCGGGGAAAGGGTGCGTGAGGTTTTGAGGGAATTTGGTACGAGTTCGTGAGGAAATTCGGGAAAGTGTCACTTAACGTCTAGAGATGGCGCTCGCGTCGCTGCTTAGTGTAATTCTGGCTCGCTAGATGGCGCTGGTTGTACAGTCGTTGCAGACGACGTTGCCGCAGACTTTGAGATTGAGTACAAATTCGTGAGAAAAAACGTGAACATCGCCGTAAACACGTTCCCTCATGGTGCCACCGAGTTGACCACGGCCCGCTGACCACTGGGCTCTTTAACTCGCACTGGGCTCTGGGTAAAATTAAAAGACACTCAGTTGAACACTGAGTATCAAATGTCTAAAATAAAAACAATCGACTTGCACTGACAAATTCCACCCGGACCGGCTCATCCTGATGTACTCGATTTACTTTTGACTTAACCGAAGAATTGCGGGCTAGACATTTCGGTTTAGGAGCCAACACCTTCGATTAAGGGGGGTACTGCAGACTTTGGGTCCCATTCTTTCCATGTAACACTCAGGGCTTATGTTAAAATACCAAAATTAAAGGGGGCACGACCTTCCGCCGCCTATGACCTGAAATTTAACCACCATGCCGAGGCCGGTCCCGCTGCAGCTGCTTTATCCACGTGGCGGGTTGGCGCCAATTTGTTCGCGCCAATCCACACCTCAGGTTTTCCGGTTTTCCGAAAAGTCTCATGAATTTGTACCCAGTTCCCGATAATTCTACGGTGGAACATTTTCGTTAGAAAAATCGTGAAACATGCCCCCATTCCACCGCTGCCCCACTGCGTTCCGCTGACGCCAGCGCAATACACCGGGTGCCGTTTGCTTCAGAATCGATGCTGCTAGCGTGCCAGTATTATCTCGTTGCTCTCCAATTACTCACAAATCAGTTATTCACTGCGTAACTTGGTTAATTTCCAACCGCCTTCTGCCGCCGCGCAAGGGTGCGTGAGGATTTTAGGGAACTGGGAACAAGTTCGTGAGAAGAATCGTGAATTATGCCCCCATTCCACCGCCTCCACACGGCGTTCCGCTGACCGCAGCGCCATACACCGGGTGCCGTTTGTTTCAGAATCGATGCTGCTAGGGTGACAGTATTGACTAGTTGCTCTCCGACTACCCACTACTTAGTTATTAATTGCTAAATTTGGTTAATTTCCTCCCGCCGTCCACCGCCGCCGCAAGGGTGCGTGAGGTTTTGAGGGAAATGGGTACAAGTTCGTGAGAAAAATCGGAACAGTACATTTTCGTGAGAAAATTCGTGAAATATGTCCTCACTCCATCGCCTTCCCAGGGCGTCCCTCTGACCGCAGCGTGCTGCGCTGGGTTCCGTTTGCTTAGGAATCGATGCTGGTATGACCCCAATTTTGTCTCGTTGCTCTCCAATTACTCACTAATAAGTTATTCATTGATTAAGTTCGCCCTATTTCCGCCCGCCGTCTGCCGCCGCCGCAAGGGTGCGTGAGACTTTTAGGGAACTGGGAACAAGTTCGTGAGAAAAATCGTGAAACACGCCCTTATTTCACCGCCGCCACACGGCGTTCCGCTGACCGAAGCGCCACACACCGGGTGCCGTTTGCTTCAGAATCGATGCTGCTAGGGTGACAGTATTGACTAGTTGCTCTCCGACTACCCACTACTTAGTTATTAATTGCTAAAGTTGTTCAATGTCCTCCCACCGTCGTCCGCCGCCGCAAGGTGCGTGAGGTTTTGAGGGAAATGGGTACAAGTTCGTGAGAAAAATCGGGAACAGTACATTTTCGTTAAAAAAATCGTGAAATATGCATTAACTACATCGCCTCCCCACGGCGTTCCGCTGACCGCAGCGCGCTGCACCAGGTGCCGTTTGCTTCAGAATCGATGCTGCTAGGATGCCAGCATTGACTTGTTGCCCTCCGATTACTCACTACTTAGTTATTAATTGCTAAATATGGTTAATTTCCTCCCGCCGTCCACCGCCGCCGCAAGGGTGCGTGAGGTTTTGAGGGAAATGGGTACAAGTTCGTGAGAAAAATCGGGAACAGTACATTTTCGTTAGAAAAATCGTGAAACATGCCCCCATTCCACCGCCGCTCCACGGCGTTCCGCTGACGCCAGCGCAATACACCGGCTGCCGTTTGCTTCAGAATCGATGCTGCTAGGGTGCCAGTCTTGTCTCGTTGCTCTCCAATTACTCACTTATTAGTTATTCACTGCTAAAGTTGGTTAATTTCCGGCCGCCGTACGCCGCCGCCGCAAGGGTGTGTGAGAGTTTTAGGGAACTGGGAACAAGTTCGTAAGAAAAATCGTGAAACCTGCCCTCATTCCACCGCCGCCCCACGGCGTTCCGCTGACCGCAGCGCCATACACCGGGTGCCGTTTGCTTCAGAATTGATGCTGCTAGGGTGCCAGTATTGACTCGTTGCTCTCCGATTACTACTTAGTTATTAATTGCTTAAGTTGGTTAATTTCCTCCCACCGTCCACCACATCCGCAAGGGTGCGTGAGGTTTTGAGGGAAATGGGTAGAAGTAGGTGAGAGAAACACAAAAAGGAAACAGCATCTGTTCGCGAGAATCTTCGGAAAGAGAATGACTTCGTGAGAATCTACGGGAAAACGGCCCGCACTCGGGCCGCTCTAGCAGCCAGTCGGCGCGTGTGCCGGCAACGCATTGCATCAATTTCTGATGAGAAAGGACTGCTCTTTCCTCCAATGGTATATTTAACACGCTACTGGCGTGCATTGCTAAGCAATTCGCATTGCAATCCGGGCCACTTTCACGTAATTCTCATGGGTGACACTACCGCCACCGACACTACTTCTACTTGCAACCAATAGGTGGCAGCAGCATCGCCCAAACAGCCTCAGCACAGACGTTTTAGAACGAGTTGACGTCATCAGAGACAGTACCTAACCACTAGGTGGCAGCACCATCGCTAAAAAGACTCAGCACAGACGTTTTAGAACTAGTATACGTCATCAGAGGACCTTTTCGTAAGAAAAATCGTGAAACATGTTCTTCTTACACTGCCGCTCCACAGCGTTCCGCTGACAGTAGCGCACTGCAACGGGTGTCGTTTGCTTCAAAATCGATGCTGCTAAGGTGCCAGTCTTGTCTTGCTGCTCTCCAATTACTCACTAACTAGTTATTCACTGCTGAAGTTGGTTAATTTCCGACTGCAGTCTGCCGCCGCCGCAAGGGTGCGTGAGGTTTTGAGGGAAATGGGTACAAGTTCGTGAGAAAAATCGGGAACAGTACATTTTTGTAAGAAGAATCATGAAACATACCTTAACTCCATCACTGCCCAAGGCCTTCCCGCTCACCGCAGCGCACTGCGCTGGATGACGTTTGCTTAAAAACGATGCTGGTTTGACCCCAATCATGTCTCGTTGCTCTCCAATTACTCATTAATAAATTATTCATTGATTAAGTTCGCCCTATTTCCGCCCGCAGTCCGCCGCCGCCGCAAGGGTGCGTGAGACTTTTAGGGAACTGGGAACAAGTTCGTTAGAAAAATCGTGAAACATGCCCTCATTCCACCGCCGCCACACGGCGTTCCGCTGACCGCAGCGCAATACACCGGGAGCCTTTTGCTTCAGAATCGATGCTGCCTGGGTGCCAGTCTTGTCTCGTTGGTCTCCAATTACTCATTATTTAGTTATACACTGCTAAAGTTGGTTAAATTCCGCCCGCCGTCTGCCGTCGCCGCAAGGGTGCGTGAGACTTTAAGGGAACTGGGAACAAGTTCGTGAGAAAAATCGTGAAACATGCCCTCATTCCACCGCCGCCACACGGCGTTCCGCTTACCGCAGCGCAATACACCGGGTGCCGTTTGCTTCAGAATCGATGCTTTTTTTTGAATTTTGCTCCCGACAGGCCGAGGCCCTAGTCGGGGTAGGGGGAAGTTACTAGCTGGCAATTAGCCAGATCTTCCGTTTTACTTTACTTTAATGCCGGCTATGTTATTCCGGCCCAAGGCAATATCAAGAGCAAAGTTTACGTTAGACCGGCTCATGTGACGTCCGGTGGAAGCAAGTGCAAGGGGAAGCCAGAAAGGGTGCCAGAGTGGCAGTGCCGAGAGGGATTTTTAATACTTACATGTCTTGTTGCTGTATCTTGATGCTGAAATGTGGTAGTGTTGTAATGTGTGCTGTTGTTGTGTTGTGAGTTCCACCAGGAAAGTCCTAACTAGAAAAACCTGGTGCCTATCTTAGAGGGCAAAACCTGTGCGCTTTTGCCAAATGCTAGGGTGCCAGTATTGACCAGTTGCTCTCCAACTACTCACTACTTAGTTATTTATGGCTAAATTTGGTAAATTTCCTCCCGCCGTCCACCGCCGCCGCAAGGGTGCGTGAGTTTATGAGGGAACTGGGAACAAGTTCGTAAGAAAATCGGTAACAGTACATTTTCGTAAGAAAAATCGTGAAACATGTCCTCACTCCATAGCCGCCCAAGGCCGTACCGCTGACCGCTGCGCGTTGCGCTGGGTTCCGTTTGCTTAAGAATCGATTCTGGTATGATCCCAATATTGTCTCGTTGCTCTCCAATTGCTCATTAAAAATAATTCATTGATAAAGTTCGCCCTATTTCCGCCCGCCGTCCGCCGCCGCCGCAAGGGTGCGTGAGACTTTTAGGGAACTCGGAACAAGTTCGTTAGAAAAATCGTAAAACATGCCCCCCATTCCACCGCCGCTCCACGGCGTTCCGCTGACCGCAGCGCAATACACCGGGAGCCTTTTGCTTCAGAATCGATGCTGCTACCGTGCCAGACTTATCTCGTTGCTCTCCAATTACTCACTAATTAGTTATTCACTGCTAAAGTTGGTTAATTTCCGCCCGCCGTACGCCGCCGCCGCAAGGGTGCGTGAGACTTTTAGGGAACTGGGAACAAGTTCGTTAGAAAAATCGTGAAACCTGCCCTCATTCCACCGCCGCCCCACGGCGTTAAGCTGACCGCAGCGCCATACACAGGGTGCCGTTTGCTTCAGAATTGATGCTGCTACCGTGCCAGTATTATCTCGTTGCTCTCCAACTACTCACTACTTAGCTATTAATTGCTAAAGTTAGTTAATTTCCGCCCTCTGTCTGCAGCCGCCGCAAGGTTGCGTGAGACTTTTAGGGAACTGGGAACAAGTTCGTGAGAAAAATTGTGAAACATATTCTTATTACACCGCCGCCCCACAGCGTTCCGCTGACCGGAGTCCAAAACACCGGGTGCCGTTTGCTTCAGAATTGGTGCTGCTAGGGTGCCAGTATTGACTCGTTGCTCTCCGATTACTACTTAGTTATTAATTGCTTAAGTGGCTAATTGCCAGCTAGTAACTTCCCCCTACCCCGACCAGGGCCTCGGCCTGTCGGGAGCAAAATTAAAAAAAAGTTCGTGAGAGAGAAAAAAAAAAGGAAACAGCATCTGTTCGCGAGAATCTTCGGAAAGAGAATGACTTCGTGAGAATCTACGGGAAAACGGCCCGCACTCGGGCCGCTCTAGCAGCCAGTCGGCGCGTGTGCCGGCAACGCATTGCATCAATTTCTGATGAGAAAGGACTGCTCTTTCCTCCTGTGGTATATTCAAAACGCTACTGGCGTGCATTGCTGAGCAATTCGCATTGAAATCCGGGCCACTTTCACGTAATTCTCATGGGTGACACTACCGCCACCGACACTACTTCTACTTCCAACCAATAGGTGGCAGCAGCATCGTTTAAACAGCCTCAGCACAGACGTTTTAGAACGAGTTGACGTCTTCAGAGACAGTACCTTACCACTAGGTGGCAGCACCATTAGATTGAAGACTCAGCACAGACGTTTTAGAACTAGTATACGTCATCAGAGGACCTTTTCGTTAGAAAAATCGTGAAACATGTTCTTATTACACTGCTGCTCCACAGCGTTCCGCTGACAGCAGCGCACTGCAACGGGTGTCGTTTTCTTCAAAATCGATGCTGCTAAGGTGCCAGTCTTGTCTTGCTGCTCTCCAATTGCTCACTAATTAGTTATTCATTGCTGAAGTTGGTTAATTTCCGCCTGCAGTCTGCCGCCGCCGCAAGGGTGCGTGAGGTTTTGAGGGAAATGGGTACAAGTTCGTGAGAAAAATCGGGAACAGTACATTTTCGTAAGAAAAATCGTGAAACATGTCCTCACTCCATTGCCGCCCAAGGCCGTACCGCTGACTGCAGCGCGCTGCGCTGGGTTCCGTTTGCTTAAGAATCGATGCTGGTATGATCCCAATATTGTCTCGTTGCTCTCCAATTACTCATTAATGAATTATTCATTGATAAAGTTCACCCTATTTCAGCCCGCCTTCCGCCGCCGCCGCCGCAAGGGTGCGTAAGACTTTTAGGGAACTGGGAATAAGTTCGTGAGAAAAATCGTGAAACATGCCCTCATTCCACCGCTGCCACACGGCGTTCCGCTTACCGCAGCGGAACACACCGGGTGCCGTTTGCTTCAGAATCGATGCTGCTAGGGTGCCAGTCTTGTCTCGTTGCTCTCCAATTACTCATTATTTATTTATTCACTGCTAAAGTTAGCTAATTTCCGCCCGCCGTCCACCGCCGCCGCAAGGGTGCGTGAGGTTTTGAGGGAAATGGGTACAAGTTCGTGAGAAAAATCGGGAACAGTACATTTTCGTAAGAAAAATCGTGAAACATGTCCTCACTCTATTGCCGCCCAAGGCCGTACCGCTGACTGCAGCGCGCTGCGCTGGGTTCCGTTTGCTTAAGAATCGATGCTGGTATGATCCCAATATTGTCTCGTTGCTCTCCAATTACTCATTAATGAATTATTCATTGATAAAGTTCACCCTATTTCGCCCCGCCTTCCGCCGCCGCCGCCGCAAGGGTGCGTAAGACTTTTAGGGAACTGGGAATAAGTTCGTGAGAAAAATCGTGAAACATGCCCTCATTCCACCGCTGCCACACGGCGTTCCGCTTACCGCAGCGGAACACACCGGGTGCCGTTTGCTTCAGAATCGATGCTGCTAGGGTGCCAGTATTGACTAGTTGCTCTCCGACTACTCACTACTTAGTTATTAATTGCTTAAGCTGGTTAATTTCCTCCTGCCGTCCACCTCCGCCGCAAGGGTGCGTGAGGTGTTGAGGGAAATTGGTACAAATTCGTGAGAAAAATCGGGAATAGTACATTTTCGTAAGAAAAATCGTGAAACATGCACTAACTTCATCGCCGCCCAAGGCCGTCCCGCTCACCGCAGCGCGGTGCGCTGGGATCCGTTTGCTTAAAAATCGATGCTGAAATGACCCCAATTTTGTCTCGTTGCTCCCCAATTACTCACTAATAAGTTATTCATTAATAAGGTTCGCCCTAGGTTCTAGATAGGTTCTAGATACATCAATTGTGCATCGACCGACACTAGAAACTTGAAGATCGGTTAAGCCGTTTTGAGTCTAGAAGCTTACAAAGAGACCAATGTTTGGCTATACACCCCTTTAGTTGTGAGAGCCAAGTGTTATTACTGATATTTTTGGTCAAGTTCAAACCCCTCTGGTGCCAAAACTGTGCTAGATATAAAAAATATTTAAACCCAAAAAGATGCGCTAATTCATTGGCTATCCGTCAAGCATAAAATTTTAAGAATTGCTTGAAAAACAAAAGAGGTAGAAGCTTCTAAAGAGACCAATGTTTGTCTATACACCCCTTAAGTGGTCTTTTGGCATACGAGTCAATACAGAGGACTACTCAACTGCCACTCCCGCCTAAACCAAGACAGATACAGAAAGGCAGTAACCACCCTTCGATAGCCCATGAAGGTATCTAAAACATATCTGGAAATGAAGACCCTGCCTTTTTAAGTCTTGCCGCTAGGTTTCGCTAAATTTGCTACAGGTTAGCGCCACCTCTTGGGCAGTTTGCAAAGCTCGACCGAAATGCAGTTCAGATATGTTCTAGATACATGAATTGTGCATCGACTGACACTAGAAACTTGAAGATTGGTTAAGCCGTTTTGAGTCTAGAAACTTCTAAGTAGACCAATGTTTGGCTACACACCCCTTAAGTGGTCTTTAGGCATACGAGTCAAAACAGAGGTCAATTCAACGGCCTTCTTTGCCTTAACTAAGAAAGATACAGAAACGCGATTAGCGCCAATCAATAGTGCTTGAATATATCTACAACATATAGGAATTTCAAGGACTTGGCGTTTTTAGTCTGGCCGCCAGGTGGCGCCAAAAATGACATATTTTTGCGCCACCTGGTGGGCAGTTGTAGAAGCTCGACGAAAACGCGGTTCTAACATGTTGTAGCCATATCAATTTTGCATCGACTGACACTAAAAAATTGAAGATCGGTTCAGTCGTTTTCAGTCTAGAAGCTTCTAAAGAGAGCAATGTTTTGCTATACACCCCTTAAGGGTTCTTTTGGCATACGAGTCAAAACAGAGGTCAACTCAACGGCCTCCCCTGCCTAAACTAAGACAGATACAGAAACCCGGTTACTGCCATTCGATAGTCCTTAAATGTATCTACAACATATGAGAATTTCAAGGACTTGACGTTTTTGGTCTGGCCGCCAGAAGGCGCCAAATCTGACATATATTTGCGCCACCTGGTGGGAAGTTTTAGAAGCCCGACGAAAACGCGGTTCTAATATATTGTAGCCACATCAATTCTGCATCGACTGATACTAGAAACTTGAAGATCGGTTCAGTCGTTTTCAGTCTAGAAGCTTCTAAGTAGACCAATGTTTGGCTACACACCCCTTAAGTGGTCTTTAGGCATACGAGTCAAAACAGAGGTCAACTCAACGGCCTCCCCTGCCTAAACTAAGACAGATACAGAAACCCGGTTACCGCCATTCGATAGTCTTTAAATGTATTTACCACATATAGGAATTTCAAGGACTTGTCGTTTTTGGTCTGGCCGCCAGGCGGCGCCAAATTTGACATATATTTGCGCCTCCTGGTGGGCAGTTGTAGAAGCTCGACGAAAACGCGGTTCTAACGCATTGTAGCCACATCAATTCTGCATCGACTGACACTATAAATTTGAAGATCAATTCAGTCGTTTTCAGTCTAGAAGCTTCTAAGTAGACCAATGTTTGGCTACACACCCCTTAAGTGGTCTTTAGGCATACAAGTCAAAACAGAGGTCAACTCAACGGCTTTCCCTGCCTAAACTAAGAAAGATACAGAAACGCGGTTACCGCCATTCAATTGTGCTTGAATGTATTTACAACATGTAGGAAATTCAATGACTTGACGTTTTTGGTCTGGCCGCCAGTTGGCGCTAAAGCTGACATATATTTGCGCCACCTGGTGGGCAGTTGTAGAAGCTCGACGAAAACGCGGTTTTAACATATTGTAGCCACATCAATTCTGCATCCACTGACACTAAAAACTTGAAGAACGGTTCAGTCGTTTTGAGTCTAGAAGCTTCTAAATAGACCAATGTTTTGCTATACTGCCCTTAAGTGGTCTTTAGGCATACGAGCCAATACAGAGGTCAATTTAACGGTCTTCCCTGCCTAAACTAAGAAAGATACAGAAACTCGGTGACCGCCATTCGATAGTCCTTGAATGTATCTACAACATATATGAATTTAAAGGACTTGACGTTTTTTGTCTGGCCGCAAGGCGGCGCCAAAATTGACATATGTTTGCGCCTTCTGGTGGGCAGTTGTAGAAGCTTGACGAAAACGCAGTTCTAACATGTTGTAGCCATATTAATTCTGCATCGACTGACACTAGAAACTTGAAGATCGGTTCAGTCGTTTTCAGTCTAGAAGCTTCTAATGAGAGCAATGTTTTGCTATACACCCCTTAAGGGGTCTTTTGGCATACGAGTCAAAACAGAGGTCAACTCAACGGCCTCCCCTGCCTAAACTAAGACAGATGCAGAAACCCGGTTACCGCCATTCGATAGTACTTAAATGTATCTACAACATATAGGAATTTTAAGGACTTGACGGTTTTGGTCTGGCCACCAGGCGGCGCCAAAGTTGACATATATTTGCGCCACCTGGTGGGCAGTTGTAGAAGCTCGATGAAAACGCAATTCTAACATGTTGTAGCCATATCAATTCTGCATCGACTGACACTAGAAACTTGAAGATCGGTTCAGTCGTTTTCAGTCTAGAAGCTTCTAATGAGAGCAATGTTTTGCTATACACCCCTTAAGGGGTCTTTTGGCATACGAGTCAAAACAGAGGTCAACTCAACGGCCTCCCCTGCCTAAACTAAGACAGATGCAGAAACCCGGTTACCGCTATTCGATAGTACTTGAATGTATCTACAACATATTTGAATTTCAAGGACTTGACGGTTTTGGTCTGGCCGCCAAAAGGCGCTAAAGTTGACAAATATTTGCGCCACCTGGTGGGCAGTTGTAGAAGCTCGACGGAAACGCGGTTCTAACATGTTGTAGCCATATCAATTTTGCATCCACTGACACTAGACACTTGAAGATCAGTTCAGTCGTTTTCAGTCTAGAAGCTTCTAAAGAGAGCAATGTTTTGCTATACTCTCCTTAAGGGGTCTTTTGGCATACGAGTCAAAACAGAGGTCAACTCAACGGCCTCCCCTGCCTAAACTAAAACAGATACAGTAACCCGCTTACCGCCATTCGATAGTCCTTGAATGTATCTACAACATATAAGAAGTTCAAGGACTTGACGTTTTTGGTCTGGCCACCAGGTGGCGCCAAATTTGACATATATTTGCGCCACCTGGTGGGCAGTTGTAGAAGCTCGACGAAAACGCAATTCTATCATATTGTAGCCACATCAATTCTGCATCGACTGACACTAGAAACTTGAAGATCGATTCAGTCGTTTTCAGTCTAGAAGCTTCTAAGTAGACCAATGTTTGGCTACACACCCCTTAAGTGGTCTTTAGGCATACGAGTCAAAACAGAGGTCAACTCGACGGCCTCCGTTGCCTAAAATTAGACAGATACAGAAACGCGGTTACCGCCAATCGATAGTCCTTGAATGTATCTACAACATATAAGAATTTCAAGGACTTGACAATTTTGGTCTGGCTGCCAGGCGGCGCCAAAATTGACATATATTTGCGCCACTTGGTGGGCAGTTGTAGAAGCTCGACGAAAACGCGGTTCTAACATATTGTAGCCGAATCAATTCTGCATCGACTGACACTAGAAACTTGAAGATCAGTTCAGTCGTTTTCAGTCTAGAAGCTTCTAAGTAGACCAATGTTTGGCTACACACCCCTTAAGTGGTCTTTAGGCATACGAGTCAAAACAGAGGTCAATTTAACGGTCTCCCCTGCCTAAACCAAGAAAGATGCAGAAACTCGGTTACCACCATTCGATAGTCCTTGAATGTATCTACAATATATATGAATTTAAAGGACTTGACGTTTTTGGTCTGGCCGCCAGGCGGCGCCAAATTTGACATATATTTGCGCCACCTGGTGGGCAGTTGTAGAAGCTCGACGAAAACGCAGTTCCAACATATTGTAGCCACATTAATTCTGCATCGACTGACACTAGAAACTTGAAGATCAGTTTAGTCGTTTTTAGTCTAGAAGCTTCTAAGGAGACCAATGTTTGGCTACACACCCCTTAAGTGGTCTTTAGGCATACGAGTCAAAACAGAGGTCAACTCAACGGCCTTCCCTGCCTAAACTAAGAAAGATACAGAAACGCAGTCACCGCCATTCAATAGTGCTTGAATGTATCTACAATATATAGAAAATTCAATGATTTGCCGTTTTTGGTCTGGCCGCCAGGTGGCGCCAAATATGACATATCTTTGCGCCACCTGGTGGGCAGTTGTAGAAGCTCGACGGAAACGCGGTTCTAATATGTTGTAGCCATATCAATTTTGCATCGCCTGACACTAGAAACTTGAAGATCAGTTCAGTCATTTTCAGTCTAGAAGCTTCTAAAGAGAGCAATGTTTTGCTATACTCTCCTTAAGGGGTCTTTTGGCATACGAGTCAAAACAGAGGTCAACTCAACGGCCTCCCCTGCCTAAACTAAGACAGATACAGAAACCCGCTTACCAACATTCGATAGTCCTTGAATGTATCTACAACATATAAGAATTTCAAGGACTTGACGTTTTTGGTCTGGCCACCAGGTGGCGCCAAATTTGACATATATTTGCGCCTTCTGGTGGGCAGTTGTAGAAGCTCGACGAAAACGCAGTTCTAATATATTGTAGCCATATCAATTCTGCATCGACTGACACTAGAAACTTGAAGATCAATTCAGTCGTTTTCAGTCTAGAAGCTTCTAAGTAGACCAATGTTTGGCTTAAGTGGTCTTTAGGCATACGAGTCAAAACAGAGGTCAACTCAACGGCCTCCCCTGCCTAAACTAAGACAGATACAGAAACCCGGTTACCGCTATTCGATAGTGCTTGAATGTATCTACAACATATAAGAATTTCAAAGACTTGACGTTTTTTATCTGGCCGCCAAACGGCGCCAAAATTGACATATATTTGCGCCACCTGTTGGGCAGTTGTAGAAGCTCCACGAAAACGCGGTTCTGACAATTTGTAGCCACATCAATTCTGCATCGACTGACATTAGAAACTTGAAGATCGGTTCAGTCGTTTTCAGTCCAGAAGCTTCTAACTAGACCAATGTTTGGCTACACAACCCTTAAGTGGTCTTTAGGCATACGAGTCAAAACAGAGGTCAACTCAACGGCCTTCCCTGCCTAAACTAAGATAGATACAGAAACGAGGTTACTGCCATTCAATAGTGCTTGAATGTATCTACAACATATAAGAAGTTCAAGGTCTTGACGTTTTTGGTCTGGCCGCCAGTTGGCGCTATATTTGACATATATTTGCGCCACCTGGTGGGCAGTTGTAAAAGCTCTACGAAAACGCAATTCTAACATGTCGTAGCGACATCAATTCTGCATCGACTGACACTAAAAATTTGAAGAACGGTTCAGTCGTTTTGAGTCTAGAAGCTTCTAAAGAGAGCAATGTTTTGCTATACACCCCTTAAGGGGTCTTTTGGCATACGAGTCAAAACAGAGGTCAACTCAACGGCCTCCCCTGCCTAAACTAAGACAGATACAGAAACCCGGTTACCGCCATTCGATAGTCCTTGAATGTATCTACAAAATACAGGAATTTCAAGGATTTGACGTTTTTGGTCTGGCCGCACGAAGGCGCCAAATATGACATATATTTGCGCCACCTGGTGGGCAGTTGTAGAAGCTCGACGAAAACGCGGTTCTAACATGTTATAGCCACATCAATTCTGCATCGACTAACACTAGAAACTTGAAGATCGGTTTAGTCGTTGTGAGTCTAGAAACTTCTAAAGAGACCAATGTTTGACTATTCACTCCATAAGTGGTCTTTAGGCATACGAGTCAATAGAGAGGTCTACTTCACGGCCTGTCTTGCCTAAACTAAGAAAGATACAGAAACCTGGTTACCGCCATTCGATAGTCCTTGAATGTATCTACAACATATAAGATATTCAAGGACTTGACGGTTTTGGTCTGGCCGCCAGGTGGCGCTAAAAATGACATTTATTTGCGCCACCTGGTGGGCAGTTGTAGAAGATCGACGGAAACGCGGTTCTAACATGTTGTAGCCACATCAATTTTGCATCGACTGACACTAGAAACTTTAAGATCGGTTCAGTCGTTTTAAGTCTAGAAGCTTCTAAATAGACCAATGTTTGGCTATACTGCCCTTAAGTGGTCTTTAGGCATACGAGCCAATACAGAGGTCAATTTAACGGTCTCCCCTGCCTAAACTAAGAAAGATACAGAAACTCGGTGACCGCCATTCGATAGTCCTTGAATGTATTAACAACATATATGAATTTAAAGGACTTGACGTTTTTTGTCTGGCCGCAAGGCGGCGCCAAAATTGACATATGTTTGCGCCACCTGGTGGGCAGTTGTAGAAGCTTGACGAAAACGCAGTTCTTACATGTTGTAGCCATATTAATTCTGCATCGACTGACACTAGAAACTTGAAGATCAGTTCAGTCGTTTTCAGTCTAGAAGCTTCTAAGTAGACCAATGTTTGGCTACACACCCCTTAAGTGGTCTTTAGGCATACGAGTCAAAACAGAGGTCAACTCAACGGCCTCCCCTGCCTACAATAAGAAAGATACAGAAACGCAGTTACCGCCAATCAATAGTGCTTGAATGTATCAACAACATATAGGAATTTCAAGGACTTGCCCTTTTTGGTCTGGCCGCCAAGTGGCGCCAAATATGACATATATTTGCGCCACCTGGTGGGCAGTTGTAGAAGCTCGACGAAAACGCGGTTCTAACATGTTATAGCCACATCAATTCTGCATCGACTAACACTAGAAACTTGAAGATCGGTTTAGTCGTTGTGAGTCTAGAAACTTCTAAAGAGACCAATGTTTGACTATTCACTCCATAAGTGGTCTTTAGGCATACGAGTCAATAGAGAGGTCTACTTCACGGCCTGTCTTGCCTAAACTAAGAAAGATACAGAAACCTGGTTACCGCCATTCGATAGTCCCTGAATGTATCTACAACATATAAGATATTCAAGGACTTGACGGTTTTGGTCTGGCCGCCAGGTAGCGCTAAAAATGACATATATTTGCGCCACCTGGTGGGCAGTTGTAGAAGCTCGACGGAAACGCGGTTCTAACATGTTGTAGCCACATCAATTTTGCATCGACTGACACTAGAAACTTGAAGATCGGTTCATTCGTTTTGAGTCTAGAAGCTTCTAAATAGACCAATGTTTGGCTATACAGCCCTTAAGTGGTCTTTAGGCATACGAGCGAATACAGAGGTCAATTTAACGGTCTCCCTTGCCTAAACTAAGAAAGATACAGAAACTCGGTGACCGCCAATCGATAGTCCTTGAATGTATCTACAACATATATGAATTTCAAGGACTTGACGGTTTTGGTCTGGCCGCCAGGTGGCGCTAAAATTGACATATATTTGCGCCACCTGGTGGGCAGTTGTAGAAGCTCGACGAAAACGCGGTTCTAACATATTGTAGCCACATGAATTCTGCATCGACTGACATTAGAAACTTGAAGATCGGTTCAGTCGTTTTCAGTCCAGAAGCTTCTAACTAGACCAATGTTTGGCTACACAACCCTTAAGTGGTCTTTAGGCATACGAGTCAAAACAGAGGTCAACTCAACGGCCTTCCCTGCCTAAACTAAGATAGATACAGAAACGCGGTTACTGCCATTCAATAGTGCTTGAATGTATCTACAACATATAGGAAGTTCAAGGTCTTGACGTTTTTGGTCTGGCCGCCAGTTGGCGCTAAATTTGACATATATTTGCGCCACCTGGTGGGCAGTTGTAGAAGCTCTACGAAAACGCGGTTCTAACATGTCGTAGCGACATCAATTCTGCATCGACTGACACTAAAAATTTGAAGAACGGTTCAGTCGTTTTGAGTCTAGAAGCTTCTAAAGAGAGCAATGTTTTGCTATACACCCTTTAAGGGGTCTTTTGGCATACGAGTCAAAACAGAGGTCAACTCAACGGCCTCCCCTGCCTAAACTAAGACAGATACAGAAACCCGGTTACCGCCATTCGATAGTCCTTGAATGTATCTACAAAATACAGGAACTTCAGGGATTTGACGTTTTTGGTCTGGCCGCACGAAGGCGCCAAATATGACATATATTTGCGCCACCTGGTGGGCAGTTGTAGAACCTCGACGAAAACGCGGTTCTAACATGTTATAGCCACATCAATTCTGCATCGACTAACACTAGAAACTTGAAGATCGGTTTAGTCGTTGTGAGTCTAGAAACTTCTAAAGAGACCAATGTTTGACTATTCACTCCATAAGTGGTCTTTAGGCATACGAGTCAATAGAGAGGTCTACTTCACGGCCTGTCTTGCCTAAACTAAGAAAGATACAGAAACCTGGTTACCGCTATTCGATAGTCCTTGAATGTATCTACAACATATAAGATATTCAAGGACTTGACGGTTTTGGTCTGGCCGCCAGGTGGCGCTAAAAATGACATATATTTGCGCCACCTGGTGGGCAGTTGTAGAAGCTCGACGGAAACGCAGTTCTAACATGTTGTAGCCACATCAATTTTGCATCGACTGACATTAGAAACTTGAAGATCGGTTCAGTCGTTTTAAGTCTAGAAGCTTCTAAATAGACCAATGTTTGGCTATACTGCCCTTAAGTGGTCTTTAGGCATACGAGCCAATACAGAGGTCAATTTAACGGTCTCCCCTGCCTAAACTAAGAAAGATACAGAAACTCGGTGACCGCCATTCGATAGTCCTTGAATGTATCTACAATATATATGAATTTAAAGGACTTGACGTTTTTTGTCTGGCCGCAAGGCGGCGCCAAAATTGACATATGTTTGCGCCACCTGGTGGGCAGTTGTAGAAGCTTGACGAAAACGCAGTTCTAACATGTTGTAGCCATATTAATTCTGCATCGACTGACACTAGAAACTTGAAGATCGGTTCAGTCGTTTTCAGTCTAGAAGCTTCTAAGTAGACCAATGTTTGGCTACACACCCCTTAAGTGGTCTTTAGGCATACGAGTCAAAACAGAGGTCAACTCAACGGCCTCCCCTGCCTACAATAAGAAAGATACAGAAACGCGGTTACCGCCATTCAATAGTGCTTGAATGTATCAACAACATATAGGAATTTCAAGGACTTGTTTTTTTTGGTCTGGCCGCCAAGTGGCGCCAAAAATGACATATATTTGCGCCACCTGGTGGGCAGTTGTAGAAACTCGACGAAAACGCAGTTCTAACATGTTATAGCCACATCAATTCTGCATCGACCAACACTAGAAACTTGAAGATCGGTTTAGTCGTTGTGAGTCTAGAAACTTCTAAAGAGACCAATGTTTGACTATTCACTCCATAAGTGGTCTTTAGGCATACGAGTCAATAGAGAGGTCTACTTCACGGCCTGTCTTGCCTAAACTAAAAAAGATACAGAAACCTGGTTACCGCCATTCGATAGTCCTTGAATGTATCTACAACATATAAGATATTCAAGGACTTGACGGTTTTGGTCTGGCCGCCAGGTGGCGTTTAAAATGACATAAATTTGCGCCACCTGGTGGGCAGTTGTAGAAGCTCGACGGAAACGCGGTTCTAACATGTTGTAGCCACATAAATTTTGCATCGACTGACACTAGAAACTTGAAGATCGGTTCAGTCGTTTTAAGTCTAGAAGCTTCTAAGTAGACCAATGTTTGGCTACACACCCCTTAAGTGGTCTTTAGGCATACGAGTCAAAACAGAGGTCAACTCAACGGCCTCCCCTGCCTACAATAAGAAAGATACAGAAACGCGGTTACCGCCATTCATTAGTGCTTGAATGTATGAACAACATATAGGAATTTCAAGGACTTGCCGTTTTTGGTCTGGCCGCCAAGTGGCGCCAAATATGACATATATTTGCGCCACCTGGTGGGCAGTTGTAGAAGCTCGACGAAAACGCGGTTCTAACATGTTATAGCCATATCAATTCTGCATCGACTGACACTAGAAACTTGAAGATCAATTCAGTCGTGTTCAGTCTAGAAGCTTCTAAAGAGGGCAATGTTTTGCTATACACCATTTAAGGGTTCTTTTGGCATACGAGTCAAAACAGAGGTCAACTCAACGGCCTCCTCTGCCTAAACTAAGACAGATACAGAAACCCGGTTACCGTCATTCGATAGTCCTTGAAAATATCTACAACATATAGGAATTTCAAGGACTTGACGTTTTTTGTCTGGCCGCCAGGTGGCGCCAAATTTGACATATGTTTGCGCCACCTGGTGGGCAGTTGTAGAAGATTGACGAAAACGCAGTTCTAACATATTGTACCCACATCAATTCTGCATCGACTGACACTAGAAACTTTAAAATCGGTTCAGTCGTTTTCAGTCTAGAAGCTTCTACAGAGAGCAATGTTATGCTATACACCCCTTAAGGGGTCTTTTGGCATACGAGTCAAAACAGAGGTCAACTTAACGGCATCCCCTGCGTAAACTAAGACAGATACAGAAACTCGGTAACCGTCATTCGATAGCCCCTGCATGTATCTAGAACATATCTGAAAATGAAGACCCTGCCTTTTTTAGTTTTGCCGCTAGATGGCGCTAAATTTGCTACATGTAAGCGCCACCTGTTGAAGTTGCTACATGTTAGCGCCACCTCTTGGGCATTTTGCAAAGATCGACCGGAATGCGGTTTAGATAAGTTCTAGATACATCAATTGTGCATCGACTGACACTAGAAACTTGAAGATCGGGTAAGCCATTTTGAGTCTAGAAGCTTCTAAAGAGACCAATGTTTGGCTATTTACCCCTTAAGTGGTCTTTTGGCATAGGAGTCAATACAGAGGACTACTCAACTGCCTCTCCTGCCTAAACTAAGACAGATACAGAAACCCAGTAACCGCCATTCGATAGCCCTTGAATGTATCTAGAACATGTCTGAAAATGAAGACCCTGCCTTTCTTAGTCTTTCCGCTAAGTGGCGCTAAACTTGCTACATGTTAGCGCCACCTGTTGGGCCGTTTGCAAAGCTTGACCGGAATGCAGTTTAGATATGTTCTATATACATCAATTGTGCATCGATTGACACTAGAAACTTGAAGATCGGTTTAGCCGTTTTGAGTCTAGAAGCTTCTAAAGAGACCAATGTTTGGCTATACACGCCTTAAGTGGTGAGAGTCTATGTGTTATTACTGATATTTTTGGTCAAATTCAAACTCCTCTGGTGCCAAAACTGTGCTAGATATAAAAAAATATCTAACACCAAAAAGATGCGCTATGTCATTGTCTATCTTCAGGACATAAATTTTATTTATTTGGTTAAAAAAAACAAAAAAGTTATGAAGAAAAGTTCAAGGGTATGTCTAGGACCGGTTTATGTACAACTTGATAACACATATTTTACACCTTCAACACATATTTCCTTCTATTTTTGGTCGAATTCAAACCCCTCTGGTGCCAAAACTATGCTAGATATAAAAAAAAATATCTCTGACCAAAAAGATGCGCCAATTTATTGTCTATCCGTCAAGCATAAAATTGAAAGAATTGCTTGAAAAACAAAAGAGGTAGAAGGAAAAGTATAAAGGGGTGATTAGGACCGTTTTATGTACAAACCAATAACAACGAAACTTATGACACAGATATGATGTGCTCTGGTAAAAAACTATAATGCTGAAGAAGAAATACCTAAGACCAAAAATATAGACGAATCAATTGTCTATCAGGAAAAGAAAGTTTTAAAAAATTGCTTCAAAAACATGGAAGTTACAGAGAAAAATGTAATGGGTAACCAAAAAGTACTTTAAAAAAGACCTTTTAAGGGTGGTTTTTTGTAAATAACTCACGAAATTTCGGTCAAAAACCAAAAAATTGGGTACTAATCGATAGCCATTGAAACGTCGCATCCATTCATATATAGTAAAAGTTTGACCACCATGTGGCTGACCACCATGTGGCATTAGTTTGGGTGTGGGAACTTTTGATTTTTATTTGTCTTATTTTGTCGGAGTTGGATATTTGTTTGAACGGCATGGTATGCTGGTGCTGGTTGCGGGTTGTTAGAGCCTTTCTCATGGTTTGCCTTTATCGAATTCAAACCCACCCTACCCTACCCTAACCTACCTATACCCCACCTTACTCCTAACCTACACATAGCTACCCTTCTCATACCCGATTAAAGTAATGTACCAAATTTGAGCGCAATCGGCCCAGCCGTTCTTGAGATATAAAAGCGGCCCGCTGCACGTGCGCACGCGCGAACTGAGACTCCAGATGACTTATGCCATCCGCCTTTCTAAATTGTCCCTATCAGTGTACAAAATTTGAGCGAAATCGGCCCAGCCGTTCTTGAGATGTAGAAGCAGACCCCTCACGTGCGCACGTGCAATCGATCCACCCTACCTGTCACAAATGACCATACATCGCTAGGTTAGTGCCCCCTCCACCCACAGTCCAAGTTTTAGCTCAATCGGCCTAGTAGCAGCTGAGTTATTCCTAGTACAAAAATGTGCTGTTAACTGGTAGGCGCTTATTTTCAGTGTTTGGAATTCCCCTTTGCGGGCGGTGCATTGCAGCCCATGCTTTGATAGCTATTGTCAAAAGTTGTATGACCTGCCGGCCATAAGTCATCGATCGGATTTTGTCGAAAAATACCTGTAACGTTAACAAAACACGGTCGGGTGTTTGAGTCATTTTCACAAAAGTTGATTGACTTTTCGATAATATTTTGGGTGGATATTGGTCAGAAAAGAATGCTCTTTCCGAATATGTAAGTTTCATAGCCAGCCATTGATCAGCGTTTTCAATACGTTTTGATGTTGTAAAGGACAACGCACTCCGCGCGAATGAAATTTTCAAATTAAAGTTTCATTATTACGGAAATGGTACGGATCATCACTTTTTATTTGCTTTCTTCTGATTACACGTACATTTGTCTGCAAAATGATACAACACCGACTTCATTCCGTCAAGCCGTTTTCCAGCGGCATCGATTTTCCCGTCACAATGCACGAAATCGGTCATTTTTTCACAACCGGGGGTGCTGTCTTGCACGTGGCGCGTGCTATACTATGAAACCATATTAATACGCTAGGCCCATCTCTCCGCTATCGAGTGGTGTAAACCGCTTTTCGCTGTGACCCTCCGTTGCCGATTTATACAGCCGGGAAGCGGGCGCCGCAGGCCGGTTTTCGCCCGATGTTCGTTTTGACCGTTTGCCATGTAAACCCTATGGCGCACGCGAGCGCGTGCTGACAGCGCACCCTTGGACAAATCCGTCCCAAATTTTAATACAAAGGTCGCCTCAACCCAAAGATTGTGCCCACAAAATTTCACGTCGATACGCGGCGCCTTTCAGGCGCAATAAGACACATAAGGCATGACAGTCGCAGGCACGCACGCACGGACATGTTATAATTCATGGCTGACCACCCAACAACTGACCAACATGTGGCGCAAATATATGTCAAATTTGGCGCCACCTAAAGGCCAGACCAAAAACGTCAAGACCTCTAATTTCCTATATGTTGTAGATACATTCAAGGACTATCGAATAGTGGTAACCGGGGTTCTGTATCTTTCTCAGTTTAGGCAGGAGAGACTGTTAAGTTTACCTCTGTATTGACTCGTATGCCTAAAGACCACTTAAGGGGTGTATCAACAAACATTGGTCTCTTTAGAAGCTTCTACACTCAAAACGACTGAACTGATCTTCAAGTTCCTATAGTCAGTCGATGCAGAATTAATGTGTCTACAATATGTTAGAACTGCGTTTTGGTCGAGCTTCTACAACTGACCGCCAGAAGGCTTAAATATATGTCAAATTTGGCGCCACCTGACGGCGAGACCAAAAACTTCAAGACCTTAAACTTACTATATGGTGTAGATACATTCAAGAACTATCGAATAGTGGTAACTGCGTTTCTGTATCTTTCTTAGTTTAGGCAGGAGAGACTGTTAAGTTGACCTCTGTATTGACTCGTATGCCTTAAGACCACTTAAGGGGTGTATAGACAAACATTGGTCTCTTTAGAAGCTTTTACACTCAAAATGACTGAACTGATCTTCAAGTTACTAGTGTCAGTTGATGCAGAATTAACGTGGCTACAACATGTCAGAACCGCGTTTTCGTCGAGCCTCTAAAACTGACCACCAGGTGGCGCAAATATTTGTCAACTTTGGCGCCACCTGGCGGCCAGACCAAAAACGGCAAGACCTTGAATTTCTTATATCTTGTAGATACATTCAAGGACTATAGAATAGTGGTAATTTGGTTTCTGTATCTTTTTTAATTTAGGCAGGAGAGACTGGTAAGTTGACCTCTGTATTGACTCGTATGCCTAAAGACCACTTAAGGGGTGTATAGGCAAACATTGGTCTCTTTAGAAGCTTCTACACTCAAAACGACTGAACCGATCTTCAAATTTCTAGTGTCAGTCGATGCAGAATTGATGTGGCTACAAAAGGTTAGAACTGCGTTTTCTTCGAGCTTCGACAACTGACCACCAGGTGGCGCAAATATATGTCAACTTTGTCGCACCTGGCGGCCAAAGCAAAAACGTCAAGACGTTGAATTTTCTATATGTTGTAGATACATTCAAGGACTATCGAATAGTGGTAATCGGGTTTCTGTATCTTTCTTAGTTTAGGCAGGAGAGACGGTTAAGTTGACCTCTGTATTGACTCGTATACCTAAAGACCACTTAAGGGGGTATAGACAAACATTGGTCTCTTTAGAAGCTTCTACACTCAAAACGACTGAACCGATCTACAAGATTCTAGTCTCAGTCCATGTAGAATTGATGTGGCTACTACATGTTAGAACTGCGTTTTGGTCGAGCTTCTACAACTGACCACCAGGTGGCTTAAATATATGTCAAGTTTGGCGCCATCTGGCGGCGAGACAAAAATTTCAAGACCTTCAAGTTACTATATGATGTAGATACATTAAAGAACTATCGAATAGTGGTAACCGCGTTTCTGTATCTTTCTTAGTTTAGGCAGGAGAGACTGTTAAGTTGTTCTCTGTATTGACTCGTATTCCTTAAGCCCACTTAATATGTAGCCAACATTGGTCTCTTTAGAAGCTTCTAGACTCAAAACGACTGAACTGATCTTCAAGTTTCTAGTGTCAGTCGATGCACAATTGATGTATCTAGAAGATATCTGAACTGCATTCCGGTCGAGCTTTGCAAACTGCCCAACAGTCGGCGCTAACTTGTAGCAAATTTAGGGCCACCAAGCGGCAAGACTAAGAAAGGCAGGGTATTCATTTCAGATATGTTCTAGATACATTCAAGAACCATCGAACGGCGGTTACCGGGTTTCTGTATCTGTCTTAGTTTAGGCAGAAGAGGCAGTTGAGTAAACCTCTGTAATGACTCGTATGGCACCCAATGACTCGTAGGCACCCATAACATCATGTAATCCACCAAGTTTAAAAGCTCTCTGACAAACACTGCAGGCTGGACATGATTGCAAACTTTTTTTAGGCTTGGTCAGTTAACTTGACCTGGTGACCTGACCTGATATGACCTGGGGTCAAAAATTTCACGCATTGTCCAAAATTGATGTACCAAAAGCTACCCCAAGGGCGCGGCGATACGCGCCGCGGTTTTTTATTTATACGAAAAAAAAACGAGACAGGGTGGTAACATATGCCCCCCCCCCACTGGGGCGAAGGTTAAGTTTTTCACGTTGTCTGATCTCTTTACAGGACAATACAAAAGCGACCTGAAATTTAACGACCATGCCGAGGCCGTTCCGGCGGCAGCTGCTGCATCCACGTGGCGGGTTGGCGCCAAATTGTTCGCGCCAATCCACACCTCACTTACCACCTCTCAACCCCCTACCGGTCTGCAGCAGGCATAAAGGTGTGATGTAAGGCAAAGTTTCCGAAAAATCTCATGAAATTGTTCCCAGTTCCCGATTTTTCTACGGTGGTACATTTTCGTGAGAAAAATCGTGAAACATGCCCTCATTCCACCGCCGCCCCATGGCGTTCCGCTTACCGCAGCGCAATACACCGGGTGCCGTTTGCTTAAGAATCGATGCGTCTAGGGTGCCAGCATGGACTCGCTGCTCTCCGATAACTCACTACTTAGTTATTTTCTGTTAAAGTTGGTTAATTTCCTCCCGCCGTCCACCGCCGCCGCAAGGGTGCGTGAGGTTTTGAGGGAAATGGGTACAAGTTCGTGAGAAAAATCGGGAAGAGTACATTTTCGTGAGAAAATTCGTGAAACATGTCCTCACTCCATCGCCTTCCCAGGGCGTTCCGCTTACCGCAGCGCAATACACCGGGTGCCGTTTGCTTTAGAATAGATGCTGGTATAACCCCAATTTTGTCTCGTTGCTCCCCAATTACTCACTAATAAGTTATTCATTGATAAGATTCGCCCTATTTCCGCCCGCCGTCCGCCGCCGCCGCAAGGGTGCGTGAGACTTTTAGGGAAATGGGTATTAATTCGTGAGGTAATACGTGAACGCCCAGAATGTCAGACGTTAGGTTATGTTTCCGAAATGTCTCACGAACTTGTACTTTGTTCCCGAAAAGTCTAACGGTGCTTTATACGTCTGAATTGAGACCGCTACCACCGAGTGGGTCGCGGGGAGAGCGACTCCGCGCCGGAACGATTGCCGGCGCCCCAAGTTGCCCGTCATCAAAACTGAGGCACCTTGAGAGAGTGGAGGCTTGTTGGCGAAAGTCCGGACAAAAATATATTGCTCTTATCTGATAAGTTTTCACGGGGTCTGATATGTTAACGGGACAATACCATCTCGACCTTAAATTTAACGACCATGCCGTGGCCGGTCCGGCGGCAGCTGCTGCATCCACGTTGCGGGTTGGCGCCAAATTGTTCGCGCCAATCCTCACCTCACTTACCACCTCCCAACCCCCTAACGGTCTGCAACAGGCATAAAGGTGTGATGTAAGGCAGTGTTTCCGAAAAGTCTCATGAAATTGTACCCAGTTCCCGAGAATTCTACGGTGGTACATTTTCGTGAGAAAAATCGTAAAACATGCCCTCATTACACCGCCGCCCAACGGCTTTCCGCTGGTCGCAGCGCAATACACCGGGTGCCGTTTGCTTCAGAATCGATGCTCCTATTGTGCCAGCATTGACTCGCTGCTCTCCGATTACTTACTACTTCGTTATTAATTGCTTAAGTTGGTTAATTTCCTCCAGCCGTCCACCGCCGCCACAAGGGTGCGTGAGGTTTTGAGGGAAATGGGTACAAGTTCGTGAGAAAAATCGGGAAGAGTACATTTTCGTGAGAAAATTCGTGAAACATGTCCTCATTCAATCGCCTTCCCAGGGCGTTCCGCTTACCGCTGCACAATACACCGGGTGCCGTTTGCTTTAGAATAGATGCTGGTATGACCCCAATTTTGTCTCGTTGCCTCCCAATTACTCACTAATAAGTTATTCATTGATAAGGTTCGCCCTATTTCCGCCCGCCGTCCGCCGCCGCCGCAAGGGTGCGTGAGACTTTTAGGGAAATGGGTATTAATTCGTGAGGTAATACGTGAACGCCCAGAATGTAAGACGGAAAGTTATGTTTCCGAAATGTCTCACGAACTTGTACTTTGTTCCCGAAAAGTCTAACGGTGGTTTATACGTCTGAATTGAGACCGCTACCACCGAGTCGGTCGCGGGGAGAGGGACTCCGCGGCGGAGTGATTGCCGGCGCCCCAAGTTGCCCGTCATCAGAACTGAGGCACCTTGAGAGAGTGGAGGCTTGTTGGCGAAAGTCCGGACAAAAATATATTGCTCTTATCTGTTAAGTTTTCACGGGGTCTGATCTGTTAACGGGACAATACCATCTCGACCTTAAATTTAACGCCATGCTGTGGCCGGTCCGGCGGCAGCTGCTGCATCCACGTGGCGGGTTGGCGCCAAATTGTTCGCGCCAATCCACACCTCACTTACCACCTCCTAACCCCCTAACGGTCTGCAACAGGCATAAAGGTGTGATGTAAGGCAGTGTTTCCCAAAGTCTCATGAAATTGTACCCAGTTCCCGATAATTCTACGGTGGTACATTTTCGTGAGAAAAATCGTGAAACATGCCCTCATTCCATTGCCGCCCTACGGCGTTCCCCTGGTCGCAGCGCGCTGCGCCAGGTGCCGTTTGCTTCAGAATTGATGCTGGTAGGACCCCAATCTAGTCTCGTTGCTCTCCAATTACTCACTAACTAGTTATTCATTGCTAAAGTTGGTCCTATTTCCGCCCGCCGTCAACCGCCGCCGCAAGGGTGCGTGAGACTTTGAGGGAAATGGGTACAAGTTCGTGAGAAAAATCGGGAACAATACATTTCGTGAGAAAATTCGTGAAACACATCCTCACTCTATTGCCGCCCAAGGCCGTACCGCTGACCGCAGCGCAATGCGCTTGGTTCCGTTTGCTTAAAAATCGATGCTGGCATGATCCCAATATTGTCTCGTTGCTCTCCAATTACTCATTAATAAATTATTCCTTGATAAAGTTGACCCTATTTACGCACCCCGACCACGGCCTTGGCCTGTCGGGAGAAAAATTTTAAAGAGCGCCGTCCGCCGCCGCCGCAAGGGTGCGTGAGAGCTTGAGGGAAATCGGTATTAATTCGTGAGATAAAACGTGAACGCTGGGAATGGGCTGTCATCACTTTGTGGAAGCCCAGAAGCCGCCAAATACCATTACCATTACCGTGAACGCCCAGAATGTCAGACGGAAGGTAATGTTTCCGAAATGTGTTAAGAAATTGTACTTTGTTCCCAAAAAGTCTAACGGTGGTATTGACGTCAAAATTGAGAGAGCTGATTTCAGACGTCTGAATTGAGAGAGTCCTAATTGAGAGTTGAGAGGTGCCGAGGAGTCTCTGTCCACATCTCCGCCGTCCACCAAGACGGTCGCGGGGAGAGCGACTCCGAGGCGGAGGGATTGCCGCAGTTGTGCCGGCGCCCCAAGTTGCCCGTCATTAAAACGGCACCTTGAGAGAGTGGAGGCTTGTGGGGGGCGAAAGTCTTGAAAAAAAGATATTGCTCTAATCTGTTAAGTCTTTCACGGGGTCTGATCTGCTTGTCACCCTATTGGTACCGTTTTGCAGGATCCTCGCCCTTTCTGCACCGTTTTCCGGTTATTCTTCGGTAAAGGTATGTTTCCGTGAGAATATTCGGAAACAGCTCTGTAGCCCTTTCTCTACCGTTTTCCGCCTATTCTTCGGTAAAGGTATGTTTCCGTGAGAATATTCGGAAACAGATTCTGCGCCTTTTCTATACTGGTTTCCGAATATTCTTCGGTAAAGGTATATTTCGGTAAGAATTTCGGAAACACATTCCTCGCCCTTTGTGTACCGTTTTCCGATTATTCTTCGGTAAAGGTATGTTTTCGTGAGAATATTCGGAAACAGCTCTGTCACCCTATCGGTACCGTTTACCGACTATTCTTCGGTGAAGGTATGTTTTCGTGAGAATATTCGGAAACAGGATCCTCGCCCTTTCTGTACCGTTTTCCGGTTATTCTTCGGTAAAGGAATGCTTCCGTAAGAATATTCGGAAACACCTCTGTAGCCCTTTCAGTGCTGTTTTCCGAATATTATTCGGTGAAGGTATGTTTCCGTGAGAATATTCGGAAACAGACTCCTCGCCCTTTCTGTTCCGTTTTCCGATTATTCTTCGGTAAAGGTATATTTCCGTGATAATATTCGGAAACACATTCCTCGCCCTTTGTGTACCGTTTTCCGATTATTCTTCGGTAAAGGTATGTTTTCGTGAGAATATTCGGAAACAGCTCTGTAGCCTTTTCTGTACCGTTTTCCGTCTATTCTTCGGTAAAGGTATATTTCCGTGAGAATATTCGGAAACACTCCTCGCCCTTTGTGTACCGTTTTCCGATTATTCTTCGGTGAAGGTATGTTTTCGTGAGAATATTCGGAAACATCTCGGTAGCCCTTAAAGTACTGTTTTCCGAATATTCTTCGGTAAAGGTATGTTTCCGTGAGAATATTCGGAAACAGGCTCATCGCCCTTTCTGTACCGTTTTCCGAATAGGCGGAAAACGGTACAGGAATGGCTACAGAGCTGTTTCCGAATATTCTCACGAAAACATACCTTTACCGAAGAATAGTCGGAAAACGCTGCACAAAGGGCGAGGAATGTGTTTCCGAATATTCTCACGGAAATATACCTTTACCGAAGAACAGGCGGAAAACGGTAAAGAAAAGGCTTCAGGGCTGTTTTCGAATATTCTCACGAAAACATACCTTTACCGAAGAATACTTGGAAAGGATTAGATAAAGTGCGCGGGAGCATTTTCCGAATATTCTCATGGTAATATATTTTGCTAGCGTATATGGCAGAATGCGTATAATGGCTTGCCTTATGATCCTAACGGAAATATACCTTTCGGAAATTATGGCAATTTTTATGATTATTTAGTCATTCTTAAGAGAAGCTTACGATCCCAGTGAGATTTTACCCAAGCACACCACCGAAGTACCATAAAAGAACTTTTCCGAAATTTATCACGAACGTATTATTGAACCGTTGAAATACCGGGCCTGCCATTGACCGTGGCCTTTTATAGGTCCCAGTGGGATTATTTCGCCATATTATCCGGAACACACGGGAGGGTTTCGCTAGAACGACAGTGTCACCATCTATTGGGACTAGAAGGAAGCTTCGAATGGCGTATAATATTCGGAACTGAATGGATATTATCGCTAGAATCTACGGAAAAGAAGAATCAGCGCCATCTGTTGGCTGTCATTCGAACGAAATGGCCGAAAAAGCACCAGTTTTCGCCAAACGGCCTCTACTTCCAAGTCGTCTACCTGTCAGACAAAGCAGAGTTTTCGAAACTGCATCATTGCTGCCGGTAGAGAATTGAATGGTGTATGGTGCCAGGGTATGTTCAACACGATAGAATGTTTCAATATTGAGAAATACCGTGTTGAATTTAGGCAATTTCGGAGGTCTCTGATGACGTCACATAGTTCTGAAGCGTCCGTGCTGAGGCGATTTCCCAATGCTGCTGCCACCTAGCGTTTGCGGTTAGAGGTTCTGTCGGTGGCGCTAGTATCGCTCAAGCGAATGGCGTAAAATGGCCCGAATTGCGATGCGAATTGCTCAGCAACGCACGCCAGTAGAGTGATGAATTGCCCACAGGGGGAAAGAGCGGTCCTTTCTCATCAGAAATTGGTGCAATCCGTTGCCGGCACACGCGCAGACTGGCCGCTAGAGCGGTCCGAGTGCGGGCCGTTTTTCCGTAGATTCTCACGAAATCATTCTCTTTCCGTAGATTCTTGCGAACACATGCTGAAACAGCTCTGTCACCCTATCGGTACCGTTTTCCGACTATTCTTCGGTAAAGGTATGTTTCCGTGAGAATATTCGGAAACAGACACCTTGCCCTTTCTTTACCGTTTTCCAATTATTCTTCGGTAAAGGTATGTTTTCGTGAGAATATTCGGAAACAGCTCTGTCACCCTATTGGTACCGTTTTGCAGGATCCTCGCCCTTTCTGCACCGTTTTCCGGTTATTCTTCGGTAAAGGTATGTTTCCGTGAGAATATTCGGAAACAGCTCTGTAGCCCTTTCTCTACCGTTTTCCGCCTATTCTTCGGCAAAGGTATGTTTCCGTGAGAATATTCGGAAACAGATTCTGCGCCTTTTCTATACTGGTTTCCGAATATTCTTCGGTAAGGTATATTTCGGTGAGAAAATTCGGAAACACATTCCTCGCCCTTTGTGTACCGTTTTCCGATTATTCTTCGGTAAAGGTATGTTTTCATGATAATATTCGGAAACAGCTCTGTCACCCTATCGGTACCGTTTTCCGACTATTCTTCGGTGAAGGTATGTTTTCGTGAGAATATTCGGAAACAGGATCCTCGCCCTTTCTGTACCGTTTTCCGGTTATTCTTCGGTAAAGGTATGCTTCCGTAAGAATATTCGGAAACACCTCTGTCGCCCTTTCAGTGCTGTTTTCCGAATATTCTTCGGTGAATGTATGTTTCCGTGAGAATATTCGGAAACAGACTCCTCGCCCTTTCTGTTCCGTTTTCCGATTATTCTTCGGTAAAGGTATATTTCCGTGAGAATATTCGGAAACACATTCCTCGCCCTTTGTGTACCGTTTTCCGATTATTCTTCGGTAAAGGTATGTTTTCGTGAGAATATTCGGAAACAGCTCTGTAGCCTTTTCTGTACCGTTTTCCGTCTATTCTTCGGTAAAGGTATATTTCCGTGAGAATATTCGGAAACACACTCCTCGCCCTTTGTGTACCGTTTTCCGATTATTCTTCGGTAAAGGTATGTTTTCGTGAGAATATTCGGAAACAGCTCGGTAGCCCTTAACGTACTGTTTTCCGAATATTCTTCGGTAAAGGTATGTTTCCGTGAGAATATTCGGAAACAGGCTCATCGTCCTTTCTGTACCGTTTTCCGAATAGGCGGAAAACGGTACAGGAAAGGCTACAGAGCTGTTTCTTAATATTCTCACGAAAACATACCTTTACCGAAGAATAATCGGAAAACGGTGCACAAAGGGCGAGGAATGTGTTTCCGAATATTCTCACGGAAATATACCTTTACCGAAGAACAGGCGGAAAACGGTAAAGAAAAGGCTTCAGGGCTGTTTTCGAATATTCTCACGAAAACATACCTTTACCGAAGAATAACTGGAAAGGATTAGATAAAGTGCGCGGGAGCATTTTCCGAATATTCTCATGGAAATATACTTTGATAGCGTATATGGCGGAATGCCTATAATGGCTTCCCTTATGATCCTAACGGAAATATAACTTTTGGAAATGATGGCAATTTTTTATGATTATTTAGTCATTCTTAAGAGAAGCTAACGATCCCAGTGAGATTGGACCCAAGCACACCACCGAAGTACCATAAAAGAACTTTTCCGAAATTTATCACGAACGTATTATTGAACCGTTGAAATACCGGGCCTGCCATTGACCGTGGCCTTTCATAGCTCCCAGTGGGATTATTTCGCCATATTATCCGGAACACACGGGAGGGTTTCGCTTGAACGACAGTGTCACCATCTATTGGGACTAGAAGGAAGCTTCGAATGGCGTATAATATTCGGAACTGAATGGATATTATCGCTAGAATCTACGGAAAAGAAGAATCAGCGCCATCTGTTGGCTGTCATTCGAACGAAATGGCCGAAAAAACACCAGTTTTCGCCAAACGGCCTCTACTTCCAAGTCGTCTACCTGTCAGACAAAGCAGAGTTTTCGAAACTGCATCATTGCTGCCGGTAGAGAATTGAATGGTGTATGGTGCCAGGGTATGTTGAACACGATAGAATGTTTCAATATTGAGAAATACCGTGTTGAATTTAGGCAATTTTGGAGCTCTCTGATGACGTCAGCTAGTTCTGAAGCGTTTGCGCTGAGGCGATTAGTCGATGCTGCTGCCACCTAGCGTTTGCGGTCAGAGGTTCTGTCGGTGGCGCTAGTATCGCTCGAGCGAATGGCGTGAAATGGCCCGAATTGCGATGCGAATTGCTCAGCAACGCACGCCAGTAGAGTGATGAATTGCCCACAGGAGGAAAGAGCGGTCCTTTCTCATCAGAAATTGGTGCAATCCGTTGCCGGCACACGCGCAGACTGGCCGCTAGAGCGGTCCGAGTGCGGGCCGTTTTTCCGTAGATTCTCACGAAATCATTCTCTTTCCGTAGATTCTTGCGAACACATGCTGAAACAGCTCTGTCACCCTATCGGTACCGTTTTCCGACTATTCTTCGGTAAAGGTATGTTTCCGTGAGAATATTCGGAAACAGACACCTTGCCCTTTCTTTACCGTTTTCCAATTATTCTTCGGTAAAGGTATGTTTTCGTGAGAATATTCGGAAACAGCTCTGTCACCCTATTGGTACCGTTTTCCAGGATCCTCGCCCTTTCTGCACCGTTTTCCGGTTATTCTTCGGTAAAGGTATGTTTCCGTGAGAATATTCGGAAACAGCTCAGTAGCCCTTTCTCTACCGTTTTCCGCCTATTCTTCGGCAAAGGTATGTTTCCGTGAGAATATTCGGAAACAGATTCTGCGCCTTTTCTATACTGGTTTCCGAATATTCTTCGGTAAAGGTATATTTCGGTGAGAATATTCGGAAACACATTCCTCGCCCTTTGTGTACCGTTTTCCGATTATTCTTCGGTAAAGGTATGTTTTCGTGAGAATATTCGGAAACAGCTCTGTCACCCTATCGGTACCGTTTTCCGACTATTCTTCGGTGAAGGTATGTTTTCGTGAGAATATTCGGAAACAGTATCCTCGCCCTTTCTGTACCGTTTTCCGGTTATTCTTCGGTAAAGGTATGCTTCCGTAAGAATATTCGGAAACACCTCTGTAGCCCTTTCAGTGCTGTTTTCCGAATATTCTTCGGTGAAGGTATGTTTCCGTGAGAATATTCGGAAACAGACTCCTCGCCCTTTCTGTTCCGTTTTCCGATTATTCTTCGGTAAAGGTATATTTCCGTGAGAATATTCGGAAACACATTCCTCGCCCTTTGTGTACCGTTTTCCGATTATTCTTCGGTAAAGGTATGGTTCCGTGAGAATATTCAGAAACACCTCTGTAGCCCTTTCAGTACTGTTTTCCGAATATTATTCGGTGAAGCTATGTTTCCGTGAGGATTATAAGGCAGACCGAGAAGTCACAATGAAGGGTAGGTATTCCGCCAAATACATCATATAAGTATCTTTCCGTGAGAATCTACGGAAACAGCTCCATCGCACTTTCCGTACCGTTTTCCGAATATTCTTTGGGAAAAGGTATTTCCGTGAGGATATATTAGAGATTAAATACGTAATTTTCCCATCGATGTCCACGGAAGACTGACATCGAAAATTATGACACCAATAAAGGAAGCTTTCCCGATTATTCAACATTGCGATATTCCCGTGAGAATGTTATGAGCGGTGGGCCGGCCTATGCTGACGTCACTAACACGTGTTCCAGTCGATAGCCAATGACGCGTCCGGTGGGCGGAGCCAAGCACCCGGCTGGCCGGCCACGGCGTCTGCCGAGAGCCGCTTTGCCGAACGAACGGGGCCGTATTTCCCGACATGGCTTGAAATGTTGTCGATCTCAATTTGTTCTTAAACTAGGACAGATAGGAGAACTGGTATTCAAACATTTGAAAGACAATTGACATACCTAAAACATAATGAAACTTCAAACCGTTCACTTCCTCCGTCTTGCCGCTAAATGGCGCTAAACTTATACAAAGTGTGTACAATGTTGTGGGGTGTTTTAGAAGCTTGATAAAACTGAGTTTTACACAAAATGTAGCTTTGATGTCTCTTTATCAACTGATAGCTGAAACTTATAGATCCCTCTTTAGTTTGATGTCCAACACTTCGAAATGAACCCCTGTTTTCCCGTCGAATCACTAAGGTCACTCAACACGCGGAGTGGAGGGGAGCAGATTTCGCCCAGCCCTCCTTTTTTTGCCAATAACTCGCGCCGTAAACAAAACATTAATGTGAAATTTTGGCTGCCAGTCCAGAATTGAATTGCGGATCTTCTCGTGCAAGAAATAAGAAAATCAGTTCACAACTCTTCTAGAAAAGCGATGATTTTAACTTATAGATCTCTTTATTAGTATTGTTTCCAGGGCTTTCGAAGTAAGTCCCTGCTTTCCGTCGAATCACTAAGGCAACTTGTGATTAATAGTTCTATACAGGGACAAACTCAACTTCCGTCTATTCTCAAACTAAGACGAACGGGGTTGGTAACAGTCGATAGGCAATTGACATAGCTAAAAGATCGTGAAACGTTAATCCGTTTTTTTCTTTCTTTCTGCTAGATTGCGCTAAAATTTGTCAAAGTTTACACCCTCTGATCGAGAATTTCTGAAGCTTGAACAAAATGACTTTTACACTACATGTGAGTCTGTCGATTCCTTATCGAGTGAAAGATTAAATATATGTATCTATCATTTAGTATGGTTTCCAGAACTTTCGAAATCCCTGTTTTCCCGTTCAATCGTTAAGGCCTCTTAAGGGTAAAGGTTCTATGCAGGGTCAAACTCATCTGCCCCCTGTTTCAAAGCTAAGACAGAGAGTTCGGTGAGAATTTGAAGGGAGACTGAGATGTCAAAGACATTCCGCCAAATACACATTCAAGTGTATTTACGTGACCGTGAGAATATTCGGAAACAACTCCCTAGCCCTTTCTGTACTGTTTTCCGAAAATTCTTCTGAAAAGTTATGTTTCCGTAAGGATATATCAGAAATTACATAATTTGCCCATAGATGTCCTCGGAAGAATGTCATCGAAAATTATGTCACAACTAAAGGCGGTCGGCCCGATAATTCAACGTGGGGATATTTCCGTGAAAATATTATGAGCAGTGGGCCGGACTATGCTTACGTCACTAACAGGTGTTCCAGTCGGAAGCCAATGACATGCTTTGTGGGCGGAGCCAAGCAGCCGGCTGGCCGGCCACGGCGTCTGCCGAGAGCGGCTTTACCGAACGAACGGGGCCGTATTTCCCGACATGGCATTAATTGTTGTCGAGCTCAATTTGTTCTGAAAATAGGACAGATAGGGGAACTGGTATTAAAACAATTGATTGACAATTGACATACGTAAAACATATCGAAACTTCAAGCCGTTCACTTCCTCCGTCTTCCCGCTAAATGGCGCTAAACTTATACAAAGTTTGTACAATCTGGTGGAAAGTTTAAGCAGCTTGATCAAACTGAGTTTTACACAGAATGTAGTTATGTCGACTCCTTATCGACTGACAGCTGAAGCTTATAGATCTGTCTATTACTTTGATTTCCAACACTTCGAAGTGAACCTCTGTTTTCCCGTCTAGTTACTAAGGCCAATTGTGAGTAATAGTTCCATACAGGGACAAACTCAATTGTCGTCTTTTCTAAAGCTAAGACAGATAGTATAACGGGGTTGGTATCATTCGATAGACAATTGATGTAGCTCAAAGATTGTCAAACGTAGAGCCGTTTTTCTAGATTGTTTTAGATACATCTATGATTTATCGAATGTCTAAAGAGAATATGTAAAAACTAAGACTCTGGCTTTTGGCCACCTGTCCAGAATTGAATCGCGCATCTTTTCGTGCAAGAACTTAGAAAATCGGTGCGCTACTTTTCTAGTAATAGCGGTGTCAAAAAAAGTCAAAAATTATGCCGCCGCGGGGGCGTGGCGGCGCGGGAGCCGTCGCCGTCCGTTATACGCCGGCTGAATTGTAGACTGTGGCCGGGCGGGACGGTTCCATCTATTCATCGCGCTTCTTACCGCTGGTTATGTTCGATTTGTGTCAAATTTTGTGAGAAGGGTAAGAAATGTACAGGCAAACGTATGGTCAAAGGGTTTTGAAAATCCGCCAGAAAAAAACTTACCTGTTGGGCAGTTTCAGATGTTTGACCGAAATGCGGTTCTAACATGTTGTAGGTACATTAATTGTGCGTTGAATGACAACGAAAACTTGATGATTGGTTCAGTGGTTTTCAGTCCACAACCTTCGAAATACACCAATGTTTAGCTATACACCCCTTAAGTGGTCTTTTGGCATACGAGGCATTACAGAGGACTACTCAACGGCCTCTCTTGCCTAAACTAAGAAAGATACAGACACCAAATTACCACCGTTCTATAAACCTTGAATGTACCTAAAATATGTCAAAAAATTAATACCCTGCCATTCTTAGTCTTGCCGCTAGAAGGCGCTTAATTTGACATATGTTCGCCATTGACATATGACATATGTTCGCAGCCTATACCTACCCTTAAGTGTTCTTTTGGCATACGAGGCAATAAAGAGGTCTACTCAACGGCCTTTCTTGCCTAAACTAAGAAAGATACAGCATCCAAATTATTACCGTTCTATAAATCTTGAATGTACCTAAAACATGTCAAAAAATTAATACCCTGCCATTCTTAGTCTTGCCGCTAGAAGGCGCTAAACTTGACATAGGTTCGCGCCACCTGGTGGGCAGTTTTAGAAGCTTGACCAATATGCGGTTCTGACATATTGTATGAAACCCGGTTACCGCCATTCAATAGTCCTTGAATGTATCTACAACATATAGGAATTTAAAGGACTTGACGTTTTTGGTCTGGCCGCCAGGTGGCGCCAAAGTTGACATATATTTGCGCCACCTTGTGGGCAGTTGTAGAAGATCGACGAAAATGCGGTTCTAACAGGTTGTAGCCACATCAATTCCGCATCGCTTGACACTAAAAACTTGAAGATCGGTTCAGTCGTTTTGAGTCTAGAAGCTTCTTAAGAGACCAATGTTTTGCTATACACCCCTTAAGTGGTCTTTAGGCATACGAGTCAATACAGAGGTCAACTAAACGGCCTCCTCTGCCTTAAGTAAGAAGGATACAGAAACCCGGTTACCGCCATTCAATAGTCCTTGAATGTATCTACAACATATAGGAATTTCAAGGACTTGACGTTTTTGGTCTGGCCGCCAGGCGGCACCAAAGTTGACATCTATTTGCGCCACCTGGTGGGCAGTTGTAGAAGTTTGACGAAAATGCGGTTCTAACAGGTTGTAGGCACATCAATTCTGCATCGCTTGACACTAAAAACTTGAAGATCGGTTCAGTCGTTTTGAGTATAAAAGCTTCTTAAGAGACCAATGTTTTGCTATACACCCCTTAAGTGGTCTTTAGGCATACGAGTCAATACAGAGGTCAACTAAACGGCTTCCCCTGCCTAAAGTAAGAAAGATACAGAAACCCGGTTACCGCCATTCGATAGTCCTTGAATGTATCTACAACATATAAGGAAGTAAAGGTCTTGACGTTTTTGGTCTGGCCGCCAGGTGGCGCCAAAGTTGACATATATTTGCGCCACCTGGTGGGCAGTTGTAGAAGTTTGACGAAAATGCGGTTCTAACAGGTTGTAGCCACATCTATTCTGCATCGCTTGTCACTAAAAACTTGAACATCGGTTCAGTCGTTTTGAGACTAAAAGCTTCTTAAGAGACCAATGTTTTGCTATACACCCCTTAAGTGGTCTTTAGGCATACGAGTCAATACAGAGGTCAACTAAACGGCCTCCCCTGCCTAAAGTAAGAAAGATACAGAAACCCGGTTACCGCCATTCGATAGTCCTTGAATGTATCTACATCATATAGGGCAGTTAAGGTCTTGACGTTTTTGGTCTGGCCACCAGGTGGCGCCAAAGTTGACATATATTTGCGCCACCTAGTGGGCAGTTGTAGAAGCTCGACGAAAACGCAGTTCTAACATGTTGTAGCCACATCAATTCTGCATCGACTAATACTAAAAACTTGAAGATCGGTTCGGTCGTTTTGAGTGTAGAAGCTTCTTAAGAGACCAATGTTTGTCTATACACCCCTTAAGTGGTCTTTAGGCATACGAGTAAATACAGAGGTCAACTAAACGGCCTCCCCTGCCTAAAGTAAGAAAGATACAGAAACCCGTTTACCTTCATTCAATAGTCCTTGAATGTATCTACAACATATAGGAATTTAAAGGACTTTGCGTTTTTGGTCTGGCCGCCAGGTGGCGCCAATGTTGACATATATTTGCGCCACCTGGTGGGCAGTTGTAGAAGGTTGACGAAAATGCGGTTCTAACAGGTTGTAGCCACATCAATTCTGCATCACTTGACACTAAAAACTTGAAGATCAGTTCAGTCGTTTTGAGTCTAGAAGCTCCTTAAGAGACCAATGTTTTGCTATACACCCCTTAAGTGGTCTTTAGGCATACGAGTCAATACAGAGGTCAACTAAACGGCCTTCCCTGCCTAAAGTAAGAATGATACAGAAACCCAAATACCGCCATTCAATAGTCCTTGAATGTATCTACAACATATAGGAATTTCAAGGACTTGACGTTTTTGGTCTGGCCGCTAGGTGGTGCCAAAGTTGACATATATTTGCGCCACCTGGTGGGCAGTTGTAGAAGCTTGACGAAAATGCGGTTCTAACAGGTTGTAGCCACATCAATTCTGCATCGCTTGACACTAAAAACTTGAAGATCAGTTCAGTCCTTTTTAATCTAGAAGCTTCTTAAGAGACCAATGTTTTGCTATACACCACTTAAGTGGTCTTTAGGCATACGAGTCAATACAGAGGTCAAATAAACGGCCTCCCCTGCCTAAAGTAAGAAAGATACAGAAACCCGGTTACCACCGTTCAATAGTACTTGAATGTATCTACAACATATAGGAATTTAAAGGACTTGACGTTTTTGGTCTGGCCGCCAGGTGGCGCTAAAATTGACATATATTTGCGCCACCTAGTGGGCAGTTGTAGAAGCTCAACGAAAACGCAGTTCTAACATGTTGTAGCCACATCAATTCTGCATCGACTGATACTAAAAACTTGAAGATCGGTTCGGTCGTTTTGAGTGTAGAAGCTTCTTAAGAGAGCAATGTTTGTCTATACACCCCTTAAGTGGTCTTTAGGCATACGAGTAAATACAGAGGTCAACTAAACGGCCTCCCCTGCCTAAAGTAAGAAAGATACAGAAACCCATTTACCGCCATTCAATAGTCCTGGAATGTATCTACAACATATAGGAATTTAAAGGACTTGACGTTTTTGGTCTGGCCGCCAGGTGGCGCCAAAGTTGACATATATTTGCGCCACCTGGTGGGCAGTTGTAGAAGCTCGACGAAAATGCGGTTCTAACAGGTTGTAGCCACATTAATTCTGCATCGCTTGACACTAAAAACTTGAAGATCAGTTCAGTCGTTTTGAGTCTAGAAGCTTCTTAAGAGACCAATGTTTTGTTATACACCACTTAAGTGTTCTTTAGGCATACGAGTCAATACAGAGGTCAACTTAACGGCCTCCCCTGCCTTAAGTAAGAAAGATACAGAAACCCGGTTACCATCATTCAATAGTACTTGAATGTATCTACAACACCTCGGAATTTAAAGGACTTGACATTTTTGGTCTGGCCGCCAACTGGCGCCAAAGTTGACATATCTTTGCGCCACCTGGTGGGCAGTTGTAGAGGGTTGACGAAAATGCGGTTCTAACAGGTTGTAGCCACATCAATTCTGCATCGCTTGACACTAAAAACTTGAAGATCGGTTCAGTCGTTTTGAGTCTAGAAGCTTCTTAAGAGACAAATGTTTTGCTATACACCCCTTAAGTGGTCTTTAGGCATACGAGTCAATACAAAGGTCAACTAAACGGCCTCCCCTGCCTTGAGTAAGAAAGATACAGAAACCCAGTTACCGCCATTCAATAGTCCTTGAATGTATCTACAACATATAGGAATTTCAAGGACTTGACGTTTTTGGTCTGGCCGACAGGTGGTGCCAAAATTGACATATATTTGCGCCACCTGGTGGGCAGTTTTAGAAGCTTGACGAAAATGCGGTTCTAACAGGTTGTAGCCACATCAATTCTGCATCGCTTGACACTAAAAACTTGAAGATCAGTTCAGTCGTTTTGAGTCTAGAAGCTTCTTAAGAGACCAATGTTTTGCTATACACCACTTAAGTGGTCTTTAGGCATACGAGTCAATACAGAGGTCAACTAAACGGCCTCCCCTGCCTAAAGTAAGAAAGATACAGAAACCCGGTTACCACCATTCAATAGTACTTGAATGTATCTACAACATATAGTAATTTAAAGGACTTGACGTTTTTGGTATGGCCGCCAGATGGCGCCAAATTTGACATATATTTGCGCCACCTTGTGGGCAGTTGTAGAAGCTTGACGAAAATGCGGTTCTAACAGGTTGTAGCCATATCAATTCTGCATCGCTTGACACTAAAAACTTGAAGATCAGTTCAGTCGTTTTCAGTCTAAAAGCTTCTTAAGAGACCAATGTTTTGCTATACACCACTTAAGTGGTCTTAGGGCATACGAGTCAATACAGAGGTCAACTAAACGGCCTCCCCTGCCTAAAGTAAGAAAGATACAGAAATTCAGTTACCGCCATTCAATAGTCCTTGAATGTATCTACAACATATAGGAAGTTCAAGGACTTGACGTTTTTGGTCTGGCCGCCAGGTGGTGCCAAAGTTGACATATCAGTCCCACACACAAGGGGGAAAAGCTCAAAAAATTGAGCGCTCAAAAAATTGAGCGGGCCCCATTATGAAGGAATAGGCGAAACGATGGTATTTTACAATGCCTTTAGCGTCACACTACGGCAAATATCGTATCCAAATAAGGTATCAATGGCAAGAGGGAGCAACAAGGTTTCTTCTCGAACACTCGCCGTGATAATTTATATCGGTGTTTTTGGAAAGAAAATGCCCTAAAGACGCTCAACTTTTTGAGCGCCACTTGTCGTTCGGGACCGCGATACTCAATAAATTGAGCGCCACGACAGACGACAGTCAGCTGGCGCTCAAAAAATTGAGTGCCGGCCAGCATCTACACTCAATTTTTTGAGCGTTCTGCGTGACAGGTGAAGCCGGTACTGGCTGCCATTGTTGATGTTCTGTTCGTTGAAATACGTTAAACCGAGTTGAAACAGAAATGCAGGAAGTTGAATGCTACGTGGCACCTAAACTTTTCACAAACCCATGGCATCATGTCACATTTTCCGCTAGTAGTTTTATCGGTCGCCTTTCGGATTCGGCACACCTCAAATAATTACAGGGCTTGAATAATCCGTATGAATACAGTATTGATATTCTCTGACTGTACTGGGAGAAGGGAATACGTGAATACAGAAAGACATCCACCCACGCTTGAATATTGGAGAATTATAGCAGGAAAAACTGTATTGCCACGGTTACAACTTACAAGGCCATCGGCCGCAAACAAACAAAAATACTATACAATGTGGGTTAGATTCACAAACATCATCAAGTGTGGAACACAGAGACGAGCAAAACAACATCACATTATCGCATGCCAGCCCGACCACATTGGAACCGGGTGACCTGCGACCGGAACCTGCGTCTTGCCAGCATACATCACAAAAGCAGGAGGCAGTGTCGTACTGCTTTGATCCAAAATATGCCATATAACAAATGATATAAACGACCTAAGCTCGGACTAAGCTAATCATTATCAAATCCTTAATATGTAAAGGACGAATGGAAACATCGAGTCTCAGACCAGCAGTAGCAACCATCACAGTAGCAACATCACAAAGAACACGCGGCATTATCAGACAGCCGTTTTGTTATCGGGCTACAGGCGGCGACGGCGTGGTTGCAGACCAGCTGCGAGGTAGCGGCGTGCGGGCAAAAGGCGCGGACACACCTCCACGTGGCCGTGCAGACAGTGCGCGGTCGGCGTCGCATAGTGGGCGGCATCGGGCTGTCCCGGGGCCGTCGAAGCCGCACAGGTTGTCGGCGCATGTGGGCGCGCACGGTCACCACGGCCAGCTGCTCACCGCCAGCCCACAGACCGCGCAGCGTCGCCGCTCCGCCGGCCAGAACACGCAGACAACCCTTCTTGCAGTCGCACAACACGTAGCCAAACTCATTCACCTGCTCCACCATGTTGTTGATGTCACCGAGTCGTTCAAGTTGTGGCTCGTGCCGTCGAGCATGACCTGCCCGATCGGACACGGGTCAGCGGCTTCTGCTCCAGCGAAGTCTTCATCTTCTGACGTCTTGCTGATCTCCACAAAGGCTGAGCAGATGACCTTACCCACAGGGACGGCCGACGTCCTCGCCAGCGACCGCTTGGTTGTGCAGACCTGCCAGAAAAAGAAAAGCTGTTTGGTGATCTCAAACGGTTTTTTTCTTTATGCAGTGGAACAAAATGGAAAATATGTCATACAACAGGAACTAAAAAAAGATGCAGCCTAGGTCGTCTAAGAAATGGGTGCAACATTGATAAAATTCTTCATTGAATGAATTCTGCAAATGCTTTTGATAAAATGTGTGGTGATTATAAGGAGACCACTTTACTATAAAATTGCTCAGGATTCCCTATCTGGACCTGTCAAAAAATCCTGACTGCACACCAACAATGAGCATTAAATCCGAAACCTCTACCAGGTACCTAGGGATAGTTAAATTCTGATTCAGGAAAATATTTCACATCATACAAATAAAAACCTTTACTATATTGAAACTGAAAATGTGATGCCGATCCAGTGACCTAAGGGTCTCAAAGTATAATAATGAATTAATCTATTATAAATTTGGTGGTGACTGCGGACTGGCGTCTGGCGGCCTAGACCTTGAGGCTTGAAAGTGGCCTTCCTTTTCCGTTGACTCCGATCCTCCAGATGGAAATGATAGGTATAAAGGATCATTTTTATCTTATTTCATATGAACCAGTCAGCAAAGTGGCTATCCTGTTTCAGCATTCACACACACAATAGTTGACTGTCAGTCTGTCATGCTATCAGTGTTGTGAAGTAACGAAGGAGTTGAGTTTTGTTGATTATAAATTGTGATGTTATGTAAAGGACTGGAAAATGAATGTGAAAACTATGGAAACATATTGGCAGAGTATTGTCACTTACTATCAGGACATGTGGATAGAGAATACATTCAAATTAATAAGAAATGCCAAATATCAAGGTACTCGATCACCATGATAGCAGTGGACTATCATATGTTTTAATGTCAATTATATGAAAGTTAAGGCTGAAACCACCTTTTACCTCATCATACCTAATGAAAAATTGTGTGAAGAAAACATTCACAGCCTCTTTGAAGCACTTAGACCACTAAAAAACAAAAATTTTCACGTAAATATGTTGTGTCTCCTTCCTTCATAACATCATATCGAATGGCGCCACTTTCGTCGACAGTTACTTATCTGCACGCAAATCGAGGAAAACGTGAATTGATTGACGTTTACGTGTTTCCAAATTTAAAATCACAGCATATTCAAACTTTTCAGTGTAGGTTTTAACATCTAAGCATAACTAAAACGATAAAAACTTACCTTCAACACAAGGACGACGACAACCACGCGACCGGAGACGTCGCGACGAAATAAACAAACGGCGCCGCCAAATGAAAAATATTCTCTGATATGGGTAATGTGAAATTGAGTCGCAATCATTTTGGGTAGTATGAAAAATGCTCTTTCCAACAGAACCCTAGTAAAAAACGTGAATGGACAAAAAATAACTTTTATTTCGACATAAATATTGGCCTGTTTTTAAGTCATCCTGGTATGCCGTAAGATTTCGACCTATAAATTGGTGTTCCCCCAATCATTGAAGCTTGAGCAGTGAAAAATATGAAAGCCTAATCTGTTTTGCATCATTAGTGATTCTCCTAGGGTGTTGCCATTTCTCCCTAGGTGTTGCGAGTTGCTTTTGCAAAACGTGTTCCTGAAACGGCTCAATTTTTTGAGCCCTCAGCATTACGCCTATGGGAGCCTCTGACGTCACACGCTCAATATTTTGAGCGCTCAATAATTTGAGCTTTTCCCCCTTGTGTGTGGGACTGATATATTTGCGCCACCTGGTGGGCAGTTGTAGAAGGTTGACGAAAATGCGGTTCTAACAGGTTGTAGCCACATCAATTCTGCATCGCTTGACACTAAAAACTTGAAGATCAGTTCAGTCGTTATGAGTCTAGAAGCTTCTTAAGAGACCAATGTTTTGCTATACACCACTTAAGTGGTCTTTAGGCATACGAGTCAATACAGAGGTCAACTTAACGGCCTCCCCTGCCTAGAGTAAGAAAGATACAGAAACCCGGTTACCACTGTTCAATAGTACTTGAATGTATCTACAACATATAGGAATTTAAAGGACTTGACGTTTTTGGTCTGGCCGCCAGGTGGCGCCAAAATTGACATCAATTTGCGCCACCTAGTGGGCAGTTGTAGAAGCTCAACGAAAACGCAGTTCTAACATGTTGTAGCCACATCAATTCTGCATCGACTGATACTAAAAACTTGAAGATCGGTTCGGTCGTTTTGAGTGTAGAAGCTTCTTAAGAGAGCAATGTTTGTCTATACACACCTTAAGTGGTCTTTAGGCATACGAGTAAATACAGAGGTCAACTAAACGGCCTCCCTTGCCTAAAGTAAGAAAGATACAGAAACCCATTTACCGCCATTCAATAGTCCTGGAATGTATCTACAACATATAGGAATTTAAAGGACTTGACGTTTTTGGTATGGCCGCCAGATGGCGCCGAATTTGACATATATTTGCGCCACCTTGTGGGCAGTTGTAGAAGCTCGACGAAAATGCGGTTCTAACAGGTTGTAGCCATATCAATTCTGCATCGCTTGACACTAAAAACTTGAAGATCAGTTCAGTCGTTTTGAGTCTAAAAGCTTCTTAAGAGACCAATGTTTTGCTATACATCCCTTAAGTGGTCTTTAGGCATACGAGTCAATACAGAGGTCAACTAAACGGCATCCTCTGCCTAAAGTAAGAAAGATACAGAAACCCGGTTACCGCCATTCAATAGTCCTTGAATGTATCTACAACATATAGGAATTTAAAGGACTTGTCGTTTTTGGTCTGGCCGCCAGGTGGCGCCAAAATTGACATATATTTGCGCCACCTGGTGGGCAGTTGTAGAAGTTTGACGAAAATGCAGTTCTAACAGGTTGTAGCCACATCAATTTTGCATCGCTTGACACTAAAAACTTGAAGATCGGTTCAGTCGTTTTGAGTCTAAAAGCTTCTTAAGAGACCAATGTTTTGCTATACACCCCTTAAGTGGTCTTTAGGCATACGAGTCAATACAGAGGTCAACTAAACGGCCTCCCCTGCCTAAAGTAAGAAAGATACAGAAACCCGGTTACCGCCATTCGATAGTCCTTGAATGTATCTACAACATATAGGGAAGTTAAGATCTTGACGTTTTTGGTCTGACCGCCAGGTGGCGCCAAAGTTGACATATATTTGCGCAACCTAGTGGGCAGTTGTAGAAGCTCGACGAAAACGCAGTTCTAACATGTTGTAGCCACATCAATTCTGCATCGACTGATACTAGAAACTTGAAGATCAGTTCGGTCGTTTTGAGTGTAGAAGCTTCTTAAGAGACCAATGTTTGTCTATACACCCCTTAAGTGGTCTTTAGGCATACGAGTCAATACAGAGGTCAACTAAACGGCCTCCCCTGCCTAAAGTAAGAAAGATACAGAAACCCGGTTACCGTCATTCAATAGTCCTTGAATGTATCTACAACATTTAGGAATTTAAATGACTTGACGTTTTTGGTCTGGCCGCCAGGTGGCGCCAAATTTGACATTTATTTGCGCCACCTGGTGGGCAGTTGTAGAAGTTCGACGAAAATGCGGTTCTAACAGGTTGTAGCCACTTTAATTCTGCATCGCTTGACACTAAAAACTTGAAGATCAGTTCAGTCGATTTGAGTCTAAAAGCTTCTTAAGAGACCAATGTTTTGCACCACTTAGTGTTCTTTTGGCATACGAGGCAATAAAGAGGTCTACTCAACGGCCTTTCTTGCCTAAACTAAGAAAGATACAGCATCCAAATTATTACCGTTCTATAAATCTTGAATGTACCTAAAACATGTCAAACAATTAATACCCTGCCATTCTTAGTCTTGCCGCTAGAAGGCGCTAAACTTGACATAGGTTCGCGCCTCCTGGTGGGCAGTTTTGGAAGCTTGACCAACATGCGGTTCTGTCATATTGTATGTACATCAGTTGTGCATTGAATGACACCAGAAACCTGATAATTGGTTCAGTGGTTTTCAGTACACAACCTTCGAAATGCACCAATGTTTCGCGCATTAATGCTTAATTGCCATTCTGGCCTGTGAGTCGATGTAGAGGGTTACTCATCTGCCTCTCTAGCCAAAACTAAACAAGATAGAGAAACCGAGTTATCGCCATTCGATAGTTCTTGGATGTGTCCACAACATATCTGAAAATAAAGACCTTGCCTTTTAAAGTCTTTCACCTAGATGACGCTGAAATTGCTTCATGTTTGCGCCAACTGTTGGGTAGTTTCAGAAACTTGACCGAAATGCAGTTCTAACATGTTGTAGGTTTATTAATTGTGCGTTGAATGACACCAAAAGCTTGATGATTGTTTCAGTGGTTTTCAGTTCACAACCTTCGAAAGACACCAATGTTTAGCTATACACCCCTTAGTGTTCTTTTGGCATACGAGGCAATAAAGAGGTCTACTCAACGGCCTCTCTTGCCTAAACTAAAGAAAGATACAGCATCCAGATTATTACCGTTCTATAAACCTTGAATGTACCTAAAACATGTCAAAGAAATAATACCCTGCCATTCTTAGTCTAGCCGCTAGAAGGCGCTAAACCTGACATATGTTCGCGCCACCTGTTGGGCAGTTTTAGAAGGTTGACCAACATGCAGTTCTGACATGTTATAGGTATGTCAATTGTGCGTTGAATGACACCGGAAACTTGATGTTTGGTTCAGTGGTTTTCAGTCCACAACCTCGAAATGCACCAATGTTTCGCGTATTAACCCGTAAGTGCAATTCTGACCTGTGAGTCGATGTAGAGGGTTACTCATCTGCCCCTCCAGCCAAAACTAAACAAGATAGAGAAACCAAGTTACGGCCATTCGATAGCCCTTGGATGTGTACACAACATATCTGAAACTAAAGACCTTGCCTATTTTAGTCTTTCCGCTAGATGGCGCTGAAAATGCTATATGTTTGCGCTAACTGTTGGGCAGTTGCAGAAATTTGAACGAAATGCAGTTCAAACATGTTGTAGGTTTATCAATTGTTCGTTGAATGACACCAAAAACTTGATGATTGGTTCAGTGGTTTTCAGTCCAAAACCTTCGAAAGACACCAATGTTTAGCTATACACCCCTTAAGTGGTCTTTTGGCATACGAGGCAATAAAGAGGACTACTCAACGGCCTCTCTTGCCTAAATTAAAAAAGATACAGCAACCAAATTACCACCGTTCTATAAACCTTGAATGTACCTAAAAAATGTCAAAAAATTAATACCCTGCCATTCTTAGTCTTGCCGCTAGACGGCGCTAAAATTGACATATGTTCGCGCCACCTCTTGCGCAGTTTAAGAAACTTGACCAAAATGCAGTTCTGACATGTTGTATGTACATAAATTGTGCATCGAATGACACCAGAAACTTGATGATTGGTTCAGAGGTTTTCAGTACAGAACCTTCGAAATGCACCAATGTTTCGCGTATTAACGCTTAATTGCCATTCTGACCTGTGAGTCGATGCAGAGGGTTACTCATCTGCCTTTCCTGCCAAAACTAAACAAGATAAAGAAACCAGGTTACCGCCATTTGATAGCGCTTGAATGTATCCAAAATATATCTGAAAATGAAGACCTTATATTTTTTGGTCTTGCCGCTAAATGGCGCTAAATTTTACATATGTTCGCGCCACCTGTTAAGCAGTTTTAGAAGCTTGACCAGCATGCGGTTCTAACATGTTGTAGGTATATCAATTGTGCGTTGAATGACACCGGAAACTTGATGATTAGTTCAGATGTTTTCAGTCCACAACCTTCGAAAGACATCATTATTTGGCTATACACCCCTAAGTTGTCTTTTGGCATACGAGGCAATACAGAGGACTAGGCTACGGCCTCTCTTGCCTAAACTAAGAAAGATGCAGAAACCAGATAACCACCCTTCGATAGACCTTGAATGTACCTTAAACATGATAGAAAATAAATACCCTGCCATTCTTAGTCTTGCCGCTAAATGGCACTAAATTTGACATATGTTCGCACCACCTGGTAGGCGGTTTTAGAAGCTTGACCAAAATGCAGTTCTGACATATTATAGGTATAGCAATTGTGCGTTGAATGACACCGAAAACTTGATCATGCACTGTCTAGCATAGAAAGATAATAAAGTAGAACACCGTTTTCCGTAAAACATAGCGTTCGGTGTCGGGCTTAGCGGCAATCTGCAGCATAATATTTACCTGGTTGTTTAGTGGCTTTGTCGAACTCGGAAATGCTACTTGTTCACAGGGCATTTAGTCAAGACGATTGGCTATATGATTTTAGATACAGCATCTTTATTTATAACCCATTAGGACATTTGCTGCTAGTTAGTTTTGTGCTGCACCTCAGATGACTCGCTCGTCACCAGGAACTCAAAACCTACTGAAAACAAAGAAATCGTGGTGGTATTATCAGTCACTGATTGCAGCGTAGTGAAAAGCACGTCTAGCTACATCAATTTCCTATGATATTTTGAAAACCACACGTGAATATCTTGCACTGTTTAGCAGAGAGAGATAATGAAGTAGAACACTGTTTTTGCGTAAACCATAGCGCTCAGTACCGGGCTGAGCGGCGATCCCCAGCCTGATATTTACCTGTTTGTTTAGTAGCTTTGTCGAGCTCGGAAATGCTTCATTTTCACAGGGCATTTAGCCAAGACGATTGACTATAAGATTTTGCATACAGCATGTTTATATCGTAAACCGTTTCGCCGTGGGCTGCCAGTGAGTTTTATCTCGCACTTTTCCTCACGCGCACATCGACAGGACCTACAACACGATAAAAAAAAACAAAGGGTTTGCAGTTGTCTTATCAGTCACTGATTACCATGTAGTTAACAGCACATCTTGCTACATCAATTTGCTATGATATTTTGAAAACCACACGTCAATATCTTGCTCTGCTTAGCAGAGAGAGATAATTAAGTAGAACATTGTTTTGGCGTAAAACATAACGCTCGGCGCCGGGCGGTCCGTCTGAGCGGCGATCCGCAGCCTCGTCATAAACTGGTTGTTTAGTACCTTTGTTGAACTCAGAAATGCTCCATGTTCACAGGGGATTTAGCCAAGGCGATTGACTATCAGATTTAAGATACAGCATCTTTATATTACAAACCATTACGAAGTGGGTTACCAGTTGGTTTTATCCTGCACTTTACATGACTCGCTTGTTGCCAGGAACTAAAAACATGCTGACAAGAAAGGAATCGTGGTGGTCTTTTCAGTCACTGATTGCATCGTAGTGAACAGCACGTCTAGCTATATCAATTTCCTATGATATTTTGAAAATCACATGTCAATATCTTGCACTGTTTAGCAGAGAGAGATTATGAAGTAGAACACTGTTTTTGCGTAAGCCATAGCGCTCAGTACAGGGCTAAGCGGCGATCCGCAGCCTGATATTTACCTGGTTCTTTAGTAGCTTTGTCGAGGTCGGAAATACTTCATTTTCACAGGGCATTTAGCCAAGACGATTGACTATAAGATTTTAAATACAGCATGTTTATATCATAAACCGTTTCGACGTGCGCTGCCAGTGAGTTTTATCTCGCACTTTTGCTCACACGCACGTTTACAGGGCCTAAACAGGATAAAAACAAACGGTTTGCAGTGGTCTTATCAGTCACTGATTGCAATGTAAAGAAAATCACAGCTACCTACATCAAGTTGCTATGATATTTTGAAAAAGACGCGTAAATATCTTGCACTATTTAGCAGAGAGAGATGATTATGTAATGCACTGTTTTTGCGCAATAACTTATCACTCGGTGCCGGGCGGTCCGGCTGAGCGGCGATCCGCAGCCTCATAATAAACTGGTTGTTTAGTACCTTTTGCGAACTCGGAAATGCCTCATGTTCACAGGGTATTTCCCCAAGACGATTGGCTTTAAGATTTAAGATGCAACATCTTTATATTGCATACCATTTTGACATTGGCTGCTAGTGAGTTTTATCCAGAACTTAACGTGACTCGCTCGTCGCCAGGAACTAAAAACATGCTCAAAACAAAGTAATCGTGTTGGTCTTATCAGCCACTGATTGCAACGTAGCGAATCCTACGTCTAGCTACATCAATTTCCTATTAAATTTTGAAAACCACAAGTGAATATATTTCACTGTTTGGCAGAGAGAGCTAACTAAGTAGAACACTGTTTTTCCTAAAAACATACGCCTCGGGGGCGGGCGGTCCGTCTGAACGGCGCTCCGCAACATGATATGTACCTGGTTGTTTAGTACCTTTTTCGAGTTCGGAAATGCTTCATTTTCGCAGGGCATTTAGCCAAGACGACTGCCTATAAGATTTTGGATACAGCATCTTTATATCGTAAACCGTTTCGACGTGCGATGCCAGTGAGTTTTATCTCACACTTTTCCTCACACGCACGTCGACAGTACCTAAAACACGATAAAAAACAAAGGGTTTGCAGTTGCCTTATCAGTCACTGATTACCTTTTAGTTGACCGCACATCTTGCTACATCAATTTGCTATGATATTTTGAAAACCACACGTCAATATCTTGCTCTGCTTAGCCGAGAGAGATAATTAAGTAGAACACTGTTTTGGCGTAAAACATATCGCTCGGCGCCGGGCGGTCCGGCTGAGCGGCGACCCCGAGCCTCAAAAATAATTCGGTTGTTTAGTACCTTTGTTGAACTTGACAATGTTACATGTTCACAGGGGATTTAGACAAGACAATTGGCTATCAGATTTTAGATACAGCATCTTTATATTACAAGCCGTTTCGACGTGCACTGCCAGTGAGTTTTATCTCGCACTCTTCCTCACACGCACGTCGACAGGACCTAAACACGATAAAAGAAACGGTTTGCAGTGGTCTTATCAGTCACTGATTGCAATGTAAAGAAAAGCACATCTAGCTACATCAAGTTGCTATGATATTTTGAAAAACACGCGTAAATATCTTGCACTATTTAGCAGAGAGAGAGATGATTATGTAATACACGGTTTTTGCCCAAAAACTTATCACTCGGTGCCGGGCGGTCCGGCTGAGCGGCGATCCGCAGCCTCATAATAAATTGGTTATTTAGTACCTTTGGCGAACTCGGAAATGCTTCATGTTCACAGGGTATTTACCCAAGACGATTGGCTTTAAGATTTAAGATACAACACCTTTATATTGCATACCATTTTGACATTGGCTGCTAGTGAGTTTTATCCAGACCTTTACCTGACTCGCTCGTCGCCAGGAACTAAAAACATGCTCAAAACAAAGGAATCGTGTTGGTCTTATCAGCCACTGATTGCAACGTAGTGAATCCTACGTCTAGCTACATCAATTTCCTATTAAATTTTGAAAACCAAAAGTGAATACCTTGCACTGTTTGGCAGAGAGAGGTAACTAAGTAGAACACTGTTTTTGCTAAAAACATATGCGCGTCGGCGGCGAGCGGTCCGTCTGAACGGCGCTTCGCAACATGATATGTACCTGGTTGTTTAGCACTTTTCTCGAGCTCGGAAATGCTTCATTTTCACAGGGCATTTAGCCAAGACGACTGGCTATAAGATTTTGGATACAGCATGTTTATATCGTAAACCGTTTCGACGTGCGATGCCAGCGAGTTTAATCTCGCACTTTTCCTCACACTCACGTCGACAGGACCTAAAACACGATAAAAAACAAAGGGTTTGCAGTTGCCTTATCAGTCACTGATTACCATTTAGTAAACAGCACATCTTGCTACATCAATTTGCTATGACATTTTGAAAACCACACATCAATATCTTGCTCTGCTTAGCCGAGAGAGATAATTAAGTAGAACACTGTTTTGGCGTAAAACATATCGCTCGGCGCCGGGCGGTCCGGCTGAGTGGCGATCCCCAGCCTCATAATAATTCGGTTGTTTAGTACCTTTGTTGAACTTGACAATGTTTCATGTTCACAGGGGATTTAGACAAGACAATTGGCTATCAGATTTTAGATACAGCATCTTTATATTACAAACCGTTTCGATGTGCGCTGCCAGTGAGTTTTATCCAGAACTTTACCTGACTCGCTCGTCGCCAGGAACTAAAAACATGTTCAAAACAAAGGAATCGTGGTGGTCTGATCAGCCACTGATTGCAACGTAGTGAATCCTACGTCTAGCTACATCAATTTCCTATTAAATTTTGAAAACCACAAGTGAATATCTTGCACTGTTTAGCAGAGAGAGGTAACTAAGAAGAACACTGTTTTTGCTAAAAACATATGCGCGTCGGCGGCGGGCGGTCTGTCTGAACGGCGCATCGCAACATGATATGTACCTGGTTGTTTATTACCTTTTTCGAGCTCGAAAATGCTTCATTTTCACAGGGCATTTAGCCAAGACGACTGGCTATAAGATTATGGATACAGCATCTTTATATCGTAAACGGTTTCGACGTGCGATGCCAGCGAGTTTTATCTCGCACTTTTCCTCACACGCACGTCGACAGGGCCTAAAACACGATAAAAAACAAAGGGTTTGCAGTTGCCTTATCAGTCACTGATTATCATTTAGGTAACAGCACATCTTGCTACGTCAATTTGCTATGATATTTTGAAAACCACACGTCAATATCTTGCTCTGCTTAGCCGAGAGAGATAATTAAGTAGAACACTGTTTTGGCGTAAAACATATCGCTCTGCGCCGGTTGGTCCGGCTGAGCGGCGATGCCCAGCCTCATAATAACTCGGTTGTTTAGTACCTTTGTTGAACATGACAATGTTTCATGTTCACAGGGGATTTAGACAAGACAATTGGCTATCAGATTTTAGATACAGCATCTTTATATTGCAAACCGTTTCGACGTGCGCTGCCAGTGAGTTTTATCCTGCACTTTACATGACTCGCTCGTCGCCAGGAACTAAAAACATGCTGAAAACAAAGGAATCGTGGTGGTGTTATCAGCCAGTGATTGCAACGTAGTGAATCCTACGTCTAGCTACATCGATTTCCTATTAAAATTTGAAAACCACAAGTGAATATCTTGCACCGTTTGGCAAAGAGCGGTAACTAAGTAGAACACTGTTTTTCCTAAAAACATACGCCTCGGTGGCGGGAGGTCGGCCTGAACGGCGCTTCGCAACATCATATGTACCTGGTTGTTTAGTACCTTTTTCGAACTCGAAAATGATTCATTTTCACTGGGCATTTAGCCAAGACGAATGGCTATAAGATTTTGGATACAGCATATTTATATCGTAAACCGTTTCGACGTGCGATGCCAGTGAGTTTTATCTCACACTTTTCCTCACACGCACGTCGACAGTACCTAAAACACGATAAAAAACAAAGGGTTTGCAGTTGCCTTATCACTCACTGATTACCTTTTAGTTGACCGCACATCTTGCTACATCAATTTGCTATGATATTTTGAAAACCACACGTCAATATCTTGCTCTGCTTAGCCGAGAGAGATAATTAAGTAGAACACTGTTTTGGCGTAAAACATATCGCTCGGCGCCGGGCGGTCCGGCTGAGCGGCGATCCCGAGCCTCAAAAATAATTCGGTTGTTTAGTACCTTTGTTGAACTTGACAATGTTTCATGTTCACGGGGGATTTAGACAAGACAATTGGCTATCAGATTTTAGATACAGCATCTTTATATTACAAGCCGTTTCGACGTGCGCTGCCAGTGAGTTTTATCTCGCACTCTTCCTCACACGCACGTCGACAGGACCTAAACACGATAAAAACAAACGGTTTGCAGTGGTCTTATCAGTCACTGATTGCAATGTAAAGAAAATCACATCTAGCTACATCAAGTTGCTATGATATTTTGAAAAACACGCGTAAATATCTTGCACTATTTAGCAGAGAGAGAGATGATTATGTAATACACGGTTTTTGCCCAATAACTTATCACTCGGTGCCGGGCGGTCCGGCTGAGCGGCGATCCGCAGCCTCATAATAAACTGGTTATTTAGTACCTTTGGCGAACTCGGAAATGCCTCATGTTCACAGGGTATTTACCCAAGACGATTGGCTTTAAGATTTAAGATACAACATCTTTATATTGCATACCATTTTGACATTGGCTGCTAGTGAGTTTCATCCAGAACTTTACCTGACTCGCTCGTCGCCAGGAACTAAAAACATGTTAAAAACAAAGGAATCGTGTTGGTCTTATCAGCCACTGATTGCAACGTAGTGAATCCTACGTCTAGCTACATCAATTTCCTATTAAATTTTGAAAACCAAAAGTGAATACCTTGCACTGTTTGGCAGAGAGGGGTAACTAAGTAGAACACTGTTTTTGCTAAAAACATATGCGCGTCGGCGGCGAGCGGTCCGTCTGAACGGCGCTTCGCAACATGATATGTACCTGGTTGTTTAGCACGTTTCTCGAGCTCGGAAATGCTTCATTTTCACAGGGCATTTAGCCAAGACGACTGGCTATAAGATTTTGGATACAGCATGTTTATATCGTAAACCGTTTCGACGTGCGATGCCAGCGAGTTTAAACTCGCACTTTTCCTCACACGCACGTCGACAGGACCTAAAACACGATAAAAAACAAAGGGTTTGCAGTTGCCTTATCAGTCACTGATTACCATTTAGTAAACAGCACATCTTGCTACATCAATTTGTTATGATATTTTGAAAACCACACATCAATATCTTGCTCTGCTTAGCCGAGAGAGATAATTAAGTAGAACACTGTTTTGGCGTAAAACATATCGCTCGGCGCCGGGCGGTCCGGCTGAGTGGCGATCGCCAGCCTCATAATAATTCGGTTGTTTAGTACCTTTGTTGAACTTGACAATGTTTCATGTTCACATGGGATTTAGACAAGACAATTGGCTATCAGATTTTAGATACAGCAACTTTATATTACAAACCGTTTCGATGTGCGCTGCCAGTGAGTTTTATCCAGAACTTTACCTGACTCGCTCGTCGCCAGGAACTAAAAACATGTTCAAAACAAAGGAATCGTGGTGGTCTTATCAGCCACTGATTGCAACGTAGTGAATCCTACGTCTAGCTACATCAATTTTCTATTAAATTTTGAAAACCACAAGTGAATATCTTGCACTGTTTAGCAGAGAGAGGTAACTAAGTAGAACACTGTTTTTGCTAAAAACATATGCGCGTCGGCGGCGGGCGGTCCGTCTGAACGGCGCATCGCAACATGATATGTACCTGGTTGTTTATTACCTTTTTCGAGCTCGAAAATGCTTCATTTTCACAGGGCATTTAGCCAAGACGACTGGCTATAAGATTATGGATACAGCATCTTTATATCGTAAACCGTTTCGACGTGCGATGCCAGCGAGTTTTATCTCGCACTTTTCCTCACACGCACGTCGACAGGGCCTAAAACACGATAAAAAACAAAGGGTTTGCAGTTGCCTTATCAGTCACTGATTATCATTTAGTTAACAGCACATCTTGCTACGTCAATTTGCTATGATATTTTGAAAACCACACGTCAATATCTTGCTCTGCTTAGCCGAGAGAGATAATTAAGTAGAACACTGTTTTGGCGTAAAACATATCGCTCTGCGCCGGGCGGTCCGGCTGAGCGGCGATGCCCAGCCTCATAATAACTCGGTTGTTTAGTACCTTTGTTGAACATGACAATGTTTCATGTTCACAGGGGATTTAGACAAGACAATTGGCTATCAGATTTTAGTTACAGCATCTTTATATTGCAAACCGTTTCGACGTGCGCTGCCAGTGAGTTTTATCCTGCACTTTACATGACTCGCTCGTCGCCAGGAACTAAAAACAGGCCACGCGCTATTTGTTTGTCCTCTATCCATGTGTTGGCACATTTTTATAGCGCCATACGTGACAAATTTGATTGGAATTCAATGTCATTACCACTTCCTACTTTCATTCTCTTATTCTCTACCACCATGCCAGCCGCTCTGTGGTAAAGACCACACCCTACATTTGGGCTCGGCCTGGTCAACAAACGACTCACAATATGGGCGGACAGTGGAAAATAGCAAGGATGACCGATGGCCCGTCCGTGTGCTCAAATAGCGATACCCGCGCTCGGCCTGGTCGGAGCTCTGGTGCGGTTCTCAGAGGGGACACCCATCCGATTGTGTGAATAGTGGGCGACGACCTGTCACATACGCACACGACAATGTGTACACACTCAAAAGCGCGTGTGAGATCAAGGTCCGGTTTAAAGGGACCCTCCCACCTTCAAAAAAGTTAATGAATTGGCATGAAAGTGATGTCGCTCGGTTCAGAAAGAGCAAAAACGAATATCTACCAAATTTCATCGAAAAATATTCACCGGTTTTCAAGATATTAGACTTTTACTTTTGTTTACTTTTTGGGATCTCCGCTGTTCCTAGCGACTTTATTTGAAAGTGCGGCATTTGTTGCGCGCAAAGCAGCATATACCACCGCGTGCTACAAAACGTTTTAGTCAAACATTTAACGGACGTTCGAAAGCCTGATGACGTCATCAGATTCCCGTAATGGTTAAGAGATAGGGACCACGCTGGTCCCACCCTGCAAGTAAAGGGAAGAAATTTCTTGAACACCATAAAGCTGCGGGGGTTGCGACCAGGATAAATGGTGGTTTCTGAGCCTGGCCGCAAACTTGGCTATCTCAACTCAAAACTAATGTTAAGGTGGGAGGGTCCCTTTAACAAAAACAAAATAGGGGTTCACACTCTCTAGAACTCGACGCCCAGAGAAAGAGAGAGAGAGAGAGAGAGAGAGAGAGAGAGAGAGAGAGAGAGAGAGAGAGAGAGAGAGAGAGAGAGAGAGAGAGAGAGATGGAAAGACAAAATATTGTAGCCCATGTTTCTTTAATTTGTTTCTTATTCTCAATCTGTCCGGATTTGTGAATTTCGTCCGGAATGTTGGTCAATTTCGTCTGGATTTGTCTTATGGAAATGTCCTTTCCTGACATCTCTCATTAAAATGCTCCCGTCCCATTAGTTTTCACGGAAATATCACCAAGTGCTGACGGCAACCAACTGCCACCCTTTGTCATTTTCGTCCGGATTTGTCTTAGTCCTCTCCCGAGTTGCCTTATGAAAACAGCGGAGTGTCGGGTGCCGACCCATCCTGGGCGAGTGGACCGACGCCGTCAACGCCTGCATGTGACGGAGCGCCGTCACGGTCACCCCCAACCGGGGGGACGGCCGCCGAACTGATATCACCGCCGGTAGCGTGTCAGGTGTCATTGTGCGCGCCCGGCTCGCCAGGGAGGCAGTGCGCCCACTCGAGGAGGGAGGGGATGGCTGGGACGCCGACTTCAGGCCCCATCGTTCCCCGGCGGCAGACAATCATCATTATCAGCATGCATTGCGAACAAAACAAGTCTCAATCAGGATGTGCAGTGCTTATATCGAGGCACCGCTCCCGTCCTCTAGACACCTATCAATTTCTGAACATTACTGGAATGTGTTGGCGTCCCACGAATTTCCCGTACTTGTACGTATTCCTACGTGTCAGAGACCGGTATATTTTCTTCGATTTAAGTGTTAGTATTTTTTGTAATATGTATATGTAGCATTTTTTATCGATAGCGGCTTCGCTTGGAAAGGTTCTAGATCTAGATACAAACGTTTTGATCAACTGGTTTTCATTTTCATTTTAGGATATGGAAACATAAGCCAAAGCTGGCATTACATTAAAAGACAAAAACGTTTACATCGGAGCACACAATACGCCTGGTCCTTCCCTGTACCATCCCACGCTGCAGCTCCCTCCCCCCCCCCCCCAACCCCAACAGTGGGGCGGTCAGGGTTCACTGGCTCGGTGTCAGGTGCCGGTGGCCGTCCGCCGCCGGGAGGGTCGGGGGGGGGACAGGGGGAGGGTACAGCGGGGGAGGGTGCCGGCCGGCTCGGGCGCGGCGGCCGTCACGCCGTCGCCTGATCCCCGGACTGGACGCGCGGGGAGAGCCAGAGAGGGAAAGCTGCCGTACAGGAACCTCTATCTTTGGGGTGCTCGGAAACTTCAAGACCTGAAGAATGACTTCGTGCAATCAACTTGATGAATTTGGACATTAATATATCCTAAAAGCACTGGACGACTAGAATGATGCAGTCTGGACGAGCAGCGGGCCGTGTGCAGCTGTGACTGCGCCAGCCGCCCTCCCCCCCCCCCCCAGCGCCTCCTCCTCTACCTCAATTTCCCCGACCCCTCCACCTGCACTGGAGGTCCGACAGCCCGAGACGCCCGGCCGTAGGGAGACGGCGCGGCGGCCGGCGCCGAGACCCGTCCCCCCATCCCCAATTCCGGCTGGGTCGGGCCGGGCGCGGAACGGGGACAAACGTGAGGACAGCGGAGGCGATCAGCTGGGTCGGAGGGGGTGGGGCGGGGAGATGGCCCGTGCCGGAGCACATGGTCCTACGGACCGCTAGGTCGGCCGGGCGGCGAGGAGCAAGCCTGCAGACCCGGCACTCGGAGAGACGACCTTGCTCCTCTCGTTTTTGTATTTTCCTTTCTGTCCTACTCTCTCTCTCTTTCTCTCTCTCTCTCTCTCTCTCTCTCTCTCTATCTCTCTCTCTCCCTCTCTCTGTTATTCTCCCTCGTCCTCAATGAGACCTGGAAATTTCCGGCTACGTCTCTGCCGAGAATACCGAGTTGAGTACATTTGTGTCGTGCCGTATATACTCCTGGGAAGCGAGCAGCGGCGGCCGACATGCGGTGTCAAATGAATTTCTGTAGAGGCATTTCGCTTGGTGAGAGCCTGCGTTCCTGGTTACAATAGTTACAACTGGTTACTTACAACAACAGTCCGGTCTGAGTCCTGCAATATCAGATATAAACGGAAAAAAGATCGTCCATCCAAATTCTATGATGCAGCCTGAACACAGAATCTAGTAAACTTGTTCGTGGTCGTGTTGAAGCTAAATAGCTGCTCGGAGCCGAGTCACCGCTCCGTGCTTCCCCTCCCCCGCCCACCAACAGACGGCCGGCCCCGGGTCTCGGAGCCTGCCGGCGCGGCGCGCCGAGCCGCGCCGCGTGGGACCGGCGGAGAGTGGGGGAGGGGAGGGGCAGTAGGCATCAGAATCCGAGCGCTCTGGCAGGGGCGGAGGCAGCCTAGACATACAGGACCTTGAATGCGCCGCTTGTAGGCAATTGTACTATTTGTATTGTAAGAACAAAAAGGACTGCACTTGGTAAGGAAAACTTAATGACGAAAAGGACGTTAATAAAAGAAGCAAATGAAAGCGCGTTTTTTTCCTGTTGTGCTTACCCACTTGTGTGCCGCTGAGGACGCCCCTGCAAGTGTGAGGGCGCCCACACATTCCGGCCTTACGCGCAGCGCTGGTAGAGAGGCAGAGGGAGATGAGATGGAGAGAGAGCGAGAGAGTCCGCTCTGCTCGGGGCCGGCCGTCAACTGGGGTGGGAGGGGAGAGAATCGCTGCAAGGGAGCTTCAATTCGTGAGATATGGATGTGGCTATAGTGGTGTGCTAACGATCCGAGCTCACCAATGATAAAGTACCAACACCATAAAGAAAGAGGGTGAGAAAGTAAGATAAAGAGAGACAAAATTGTGTTGCCCATGTTCCTCTACTTTGTTCTCTCTCTCTCTCCTCTCTCTCTCTCTCTCTCTCTCTCTCTCTCTCTCTCTCTCTCTTTCTCTCTTTCTCGTCCTACAAAAATCCTGGAGGTTTCCTCTGAGTCACGGCCGAGAACAGAGGCGGATCCAGCTCAGAGGGGGGGGGGGGGGGCAAACCATAACAATTTATCGATTCTTTCCATGCATCGTCCATAGGCGTAATGTTAAAATTTGCCGTTTCGGGGGGCAAATGCCCATTTGCCCCCCCCCCCTGGATCCGCCACTGGCCGAGAATGTCGAGATTAGTACCTACACCTCGGTCGTGCCATGCTCATGGGAAGCGAGCGGCGCGACGGCGGTAGACCTGCGGTGTCGAATGCATGGGGATGGGAGGGGTTCTGCCGCCTCACTGCGGTGACTTCGCGTCTTCCTGGAAGAGGGTGAACCCCCTGCGGTAATGCAACACCGCCGGGAGTGGCTCGGAGAGAGAACGAGAGTGAGAGAGGGGACGACCGGGTAATGACTGTCAGTCGTGTTTTATGCTCATGGGAATCGAGCGGCGCGACGGCGGTAGACCTGCGGTGTCGAATGCATGGGGATGGGAGGGGTTGTGCCGCCTCACTGCGGTGACTTCGCGACTTCCTGGAAGAGGTTGAACCCCCTGCGGTAATGCAACACCGCTGGGAGTGGCTGGGAGAGAGAACGAGAGTGAGAGAGGGGACGACCGGGTAATGACTGTCAGTCGTGTTTTGGTCGTGCTGCTGTGACCTCGGTGTGGATAAAGTGTGCGAAAAACTTCTGCTATTGGTGCGAACAGTTCCCGCTCCCGGGTAGGATCAAATGATAAATAAGAAATAGGACATGGAGTGTGGGCAAGATATTGCAACATCGCATGCAATCGAAATAAATGAAGAATGTAGGCATAAACATCCAAGTTGTTGAATAGCCCTTGCGTTTTTCATGGCTTTGAAAGGCTCGTAAATTAAAAATCGAGTGAATACAACAGCCAATATTAACGACAATGCATGAAACTCGGCGTATCAAGAGTTGGCCAGCGACTAACCATCGACAAGCACGACTGGCGCCCCTCCGCGAGACAACATCTTGTGGATTGACATTGATGAATTACGAGAAAGCGTGACAGTAAGTGATGTGATAGATGGTGATGTGATGGATGCAGTGATCGTTTTATTTGATCAGAATGACAAGCTGAGCTGTGCGGTTTGCTCACAAAAAGTACTTTGACATGCTCACCTTGAAAGTTAAGCCATGCCTAAGTTATATATTAAACAAACGTGTATGAATAGTCACTTGAGGAATGTGCTCAACACAGCCTTCGTCAACTTGTGAAGCGTACCTCTTTATGAAAATAGAGGTAACTTTACTTCAATATTTGCTCGGCGAGTAGGATTGTAATACAAATTGCGGGTCTTACGCATTTGTGTTATCTTGGTGAATCCATAGACCAGAACCTAGACGAAATCGTATCATGTTTGTTTACCATTAAAGTCACTAGGCATGCTCGGTGAAATTATTCTGGCTTACCCTTAGTTCGTATCTCTGCAAGCGTGTAACGGAGTGAATGGCATTCTGAATTACGAGCTGTGAATTGTTTCACACAGAGATATACGTAGTGTACGAGCACATAACTTCAGCTAGCACGATGTTTAAAAAATACACATTTTACAGGAAGATACTCGGCCATCTTCTTTCCTGATTTCGCTTCTGACGCCCAGGAAAAGAAAGAATAGCTCTGAAGTGATGGCGGAAAAGCAGATATACCGAAAGTCGGTGGGGCTATTTGAGACTGGCCCGTTACCTTATGAAGCAAACCGTAATGAATGAAACAAGGCAAAAGGTTTCCCAAAACATTTAAGTAAATGGTCTGCATGATTGCTTGTTCCATCGCCTATCTCCTTGCGGAAAAATAGCAAAACATGTTAACTGGTTTTGATTTTATGCCGATTTTCTCGATCGCCGAATGCTGTATCAATTTGCCGGTTACGCTACCACATAAACTTCCTGCTTAGGCTCAGCTAACAGTACGTTCATGTGTTAACTGTTAAGTAACCTTTAACCCTCGCCCTGGCAGGGGGGGGGGTCGATGCGACCCCCCCTAAGGTTTTTCAAAGATAACGTAGCGCCGCCAAATTTGGCACAGCCTATGGGGCAACCTTTTTACATATGACCTGAAAATTTCAGGTCCGGGTGACCTTGGGTCAGGTCACCAGGTCAGAAAAACCGGTACAAGGTCATGGTCAAATTTCAATTTTCTTTTTGCACCTGTCCAACTCACATTTTTTGACTGATTTCCTTCAAACTTTCAGGATGTGCTAAGTTCACCGAGTTGTATAACATATAGTCCGGCTTTTTTGAGTTCACTGACCTGAGGTCAGTTAGAGGTCATTACGTCGTAATGTTAAGCGTATGGGAAAATACTAAATTCGGAAAATACTGGAGATATCCGCTTCGTTCTATCACTTTTGTGCTTTGAAACCACGGTACTTAACAGCAGGTCACTTGCTGCTTCTTTGTTTGGTGTACTTATCCATGGGTCAGGTCAAATGAGGTCAACTGAGGTCAAATGACGTTTTTGCCAATAACTTGGCACATAATGACGCTAGAGCTTAAAAAATGGTATCATTGTGTTCCTGGTGATCAGCCGAATCGAATGATATGCAATATGATGCAATTTGGTTATCTTGAACTTAATTTATTAATTTAAGTTTACTTAAAATTTAAGAAAAACTTTAAGTACACTTAAGCAAGCTAAAAAGTATACCATTCGACGCGCCTTGACGTGCTGAGTTCATTGGTGCTTTTCTTTTTGCTCTATCTTAATTAGATCAAAAGTTATAAGCGAAAAACTTTTGACCTGTTTTTAGCGATATTTTTACATTTATACCCCCCAAAACCCCCCTAAATATTGACCTAGAGCAACCAAATTTGCATAGGGGCGAGAACTCCAGGGGGGTGAGACTAAATGCTTACTTCGAAATCTAAGCTGCGTTGCGGCATTGGCGGTTATGTGCGGCGTGTATGCCGCATGATTAGTAAGCGGCGACCACTAAATTAAAAACTCAATAGCTTTGACCTGTTTTCAATGGATAACACTGCATACCAAAAATGTCCATCGCTCTCGTCATAGGATATTTAGATTTAAATAACTAACTTATCTACATCATTGTTTTGAACCAAATTAATACTCAGCCGCGAACGTATAAGGTATAACCCCTTGCCGTCTCGCTCCTGATCAAGCTAGAGCTTCGCGGAAAAAACGAGCGTGTTGCCCGTGACGAGAGAAAGCCGATGACACCCAATTTTAGGGTCCTAGGTCATCGGTTGACCTTCCAGGTCAGGTCAATGACCCAAAAGGCGGGAAAATTGGGACCTGTTAGAACGTCGTAGTGTGGCTGCTATGGGGTTTTTCGGGGTGCTGATCACGAATATCATGCTAGTTTTGATCACAGATGATGTCTTCATTCATTTAGGCCAGGTCGGGTTAGGTCAGGTCAGGTCAACCGGTAGAGGTCCTGCCAGGTATTTGTAGTAGGTGTCAACCGCCTCTGACAGCCTCATAACATGTTACGAAGGCACCAAAACTACTTTGTAAACGTTCATGTGGTTGCTTAATTCGAATTCAGCTCGAAAAAAACTGACCTAGAAACATGTCAAACTCGAAAAGTGAACCGAGGTCACCAAAGGTCAATGACCTGACCTGACCTTCAGGTGACCTTGACACCCACCCTAATGCATGGGGGCAACATCATATCACATGTTCGAGCGCTTGAAACCACGAAAAGACTGCAAACGCGCTGCTAATGCGAGCCGACATACGCTGAATCGCGGTTCCGGCCAAACATGGTCTCGAAAAGTAGGTCACAGGTCAAAGGTCATTTGGGTCAGGGTCATGAAATTTTCAGGATGGGTGTTAAATTGATCAATGCGAGGGTACTGAAAGTTTCGTCGCAATCAGCCGCTTTTTAAGCGAGTTATTCGCGAAAAACCTTAGGGGGTTGCATCAACCCCCCCCCCTGTGCGGGCGAGGTCATGTTTTGATAGCAAGACTGAAACATACTTTTTTGGGTAGCCAGGAAATCGCATGCCAGAGCCTATTTAAATTCTTTTGTCGGCCTTTATATGCACCAGTCGCATACAGGTACGGGATTTAGCATACGATTTCCAGACAATCGAAAGACTGTTTGGAGACAACAAAGGAAGGAATGAGTGAGTTAAGTTGAAAGTATTAATTTGGTTCAAAATGATGATGTAGATAACCTAGTTATTTAAAGCTAAATATCTTATGACGAGAGCGGTTGGCATTTTTGGTATGCAGTGTTATTCATTGAGAACCGGTCGGAGCGTTTGAGTCTTTAATTTAGTGGTCGCCGCTTACTAATCATGCGGCATACACGCCGCACATAACCGCCAATGCCGCAACGTAGCTTAGATTTCGAAGTAAGCATTTAGTCCCACCCCTCCAGGGGGCCCACCTACCTACCAAATTTGGTGTTTCTAGGTGCCATAGGAGCCAATCGCGAGGGGGGGGGGGTCGCATCGACCCCCCCCCCCCTGCCAGGCCGTGTTATGAAAAATGCCCTGCCAGGGCGAGTGTTAATGGCTTTTCTTGGTCCACCCAGCTAGACATATGTTGATTGTCGACTAAGCTAGTGACTGATGAAGCACATTTTATGCACATATTTATCAGTATAACTAGTTTGGTCACAAGTTAAAGGGTCATTATGTATGCTACCCTACGAGACAATTTGTTACGCGATCGGCAGTACCGTTAACAACATATAATGTCTTCATGAAAAAAATGTGCTAGCCTATAAGTAAACGGTAGTAACAGTAGATCCAGTAGCGAAGCTATAAAAACTTCAACTATGTCAACCCTCGCCGGCACAGGCCATTTTGAGTCCTTTGACGGCACAAGAGTGGGGGGGGGGGTGTTGGTACGACCCCCCTCGCGTTTGGCCCCTGATCGAGCTAGAGCTTCGCCGCGGAAAGAACGAGCGTGTTGCCCGTCACGAGAGGAAGCCAATGATACCTAATTTTAAGGTCCTAGGTCATCGGGGACTCCCAGGCCAGGTCAATGACCCAAGAATCGGGAATATCGGGACCCGTTTGAAAGTCGTAAAGTGTGGCTGCTATGTGGTTTTCCGGGGTGCTGATCACGAATATCGTGTTAGTTTCGATCAGAGATGATGTCTTTAAGCATTTAGACCAGGTTGGGTCAGGTCAGGTCAGGTCAACCGGTTGGGGTCGTGACGTGTTTTTGTTATACATGTCAACCGCCTCTGACAGCTTCGTAACACGTTACGAAGGCACCAAAACTACTTCATAAATGTTCAAATGGTTGCTAAATTCGAAATCAGCTCCAAAAACTAGTCTAGAAACATGTAAAACTCGAAAAAAATGAACAAAGGTCACCAAAGGTCAATGACCTAAGCTGACCTTCATATGACCTTGACACCCACTCTAATGTATGGGAGCAACTTCAAATCACATGTTTGAACGTTTGAAACCAGGAAAAGCTTGCAAACGCGCGACGGCTAATGCGAGCCGAAATGCGCCGAATCGCGATTCCGGCCAAACATGGTCTCGGAAAAGAGGTCACAGGTCAAAGGTCATTTGGGTCAGGGTCATGAAATGTTTCAGTGTAGGTGCAAAATTGATCAATGCGAGGGTACTGAAAGTTTCGTCGCGATTGGCAGCTTTTTACGCGAGTTATTCGCGAAAAACCTTAGGGGGGATTACATCAATCCCCCCCCCTGTGCCGGCGAGGGTTAGGCTGCAGGTTTTCGATTTAAGCAATTTAAGCAATTTAAGCAATTTAAGATCTTTTTCGAGCAACTTAAAATGTGCGTTTTTCTGTATTTTGTATTTCACGCCAAATATCTTGGAAAACTTTTCGAAATTTTCAAAAAGGTTATTCAGGGCATTCCCTGTTATTCCACATCAGCCTAAGCAAAAATGAACAAATGTCAAAGGTTTTCATTGTACAACGATTTTACTAGACCACTTCCTTACTGTCTCAAATAGCCCCACTGTCTCAAAAAGCCCCATATTACGGTACTTATTTTTGAGCATACAATTCAACGGGAAAATAGATAGCTACCCTGCACCGATTGCGCATGATGGTATAAGGTGACGGTATCGGCCCAGGCCTCAGCTACGCAACCACCTCCGGATGCGGATGAAGCTGCGGCTCCTCCCTCGTCTTCTCCTCCGGATGCTACTGCTGCTGCTGCTGCTGCTGCTGTTGCCGCCTTTCCCGGCGCCGGTCGGCAGCTGAAGCTGTCTCCCAGCTGCCAGCTGCTCTAGCAAGTTGTGAGCGAGGGACGACACAGACCCAGCCGGAGGCCACGGACGGATCGTTCTCGGTCACACCCGGTCAGCCGGATGCTGTTTTTTTTTAAACTCGAACTGAATATCGAACCGGACGTATAAGGCCGTTGGTTCGATGTCAGCAACACTCACGGCACGGAAGTAACTTTGGACAGGGTTATAAGGGCACGGGCATACATGCTGTTCTACGGAAGGGTTTTGTTAGATGGGATGATGACTGTGTTTTGTCCATTTTGTATGAGAGCATGACAAATGCAAAATATGTACTCGTACATAGTGTTATCAATTTGAGCATATGGATCGCTCATAATTACCACGACACAGAAAGAAGAATTCAACTCGGCAGACATCGCCTCTGGCGGCAGACCAGCACATAACACCTGGACCTGGACCTATAAATGTCAATGTGCACTGTGCAGAGCCAAACAGAAACGTCTGCAACTACCTCCTGAATCATATAACATAGAGAAACATATTGTGGATATATTGTGACCCCTTCTTTTATGTGCTAATTGACAGTAGAAATAAAATAGTAAGTAAAATACAAGTAGCAATTGCCACGCTTGTACATTTATAAGTACCGTGACATTAGACAGCTAGAGAATAATGCTGAGGTGCAGAGCCAAACAGAAACGTCTGAAGATCCTGAATGAAGTAACGTACCGAAACATGGCATTGGCATGGATATGTCGTGCCCATATCTTTTCTGTGCTCACTGACAGTAAAAGTAGAATAGTAACTCAGGTACAAGTCACTCAAGGAAGTGCCAAATTTGATTATTTATATGTACCGTGACATTGAATGACTGGAGAAAAAATGCTGATGTGCAGAGTCAAACAGAAACGTCTATAGGTCCCGAATGAAATAAGAGGAGAACCTTTTTTTAATAAGAGGAGAACCATGTCATGCCCCTATCTTTTCTCCGCCTTAGAGGAAAGACAGAAGAGTCACGTAAGTGCAAGCGGTTGTAGGAAGTGCACAAGTAAATGTACCGTGGCATTGGACGACTAGAGGATAATGTCAATGCAGAGCCAAAGAGAAAAGTGATAGCTCCGGAATGAATTGACATAGAGAAACATAGCATTGATATCATTTGCCCCACTGTTTTGTGCTTATTGACAGGAAAAGTAAATGAGTCACTCAAGTTGTGACTCCAAAATGTGTCAAATTTGTAGATTGATATGTACCGTCACATTAAACGACTAGAGAAATAATGTCGATGTGTAGAGCCGGAGAGAAATGTCTATAGCTCCTAAATGAAAGAAGATAGAATAGAGAAACATAGTTTAGATATGTCATGCCCCTATGTTTCTGTGCCCAAAGAGGGAAAGAAGATGAGCCACTGACGTACGAGTGGGTTTAGAAAGTGCAAATCTTGCACATTTATATTTACCCTGATATTTGACGAGTAAAGAAGAAGGTCGATGTGCAGAGACCAAGCAAAACGTCTATAGCCCTTGAATGAATTAACATAAAGAAACACGGCATGAAAGTAATTGCCCCCAATTTTTTTTTTGTATTCAGTGACATTAAAAGTAAAAGATTTGTTCAAGTGCAAGTGGCTCTAGGAAGTGCCACGTAGGAACTGCCACAGGGCGACTGGCATGCCACATCGTGTATTCATATGTTTGTCCACGAAATGGGGAGCACATTGGATGGTTGACTCACAAATATATCAAAATGTTAAGTACTCTCTTTTACATGCATATATAATGCGAGAAGTGAGAACGACTTCATGGGACAACCTATAGTATCAATCTTCCTAATTGCCAGAAGTCAATTTCATCTTTGACCGAAGCAAAACCTTAACTGCAGATATTGAATGTGCCAGCCGAATAGCTGCTCGACCCCAAGTCCCGACAGCCTGTCCCCACCCAACAGCGGGCGCCGACATCTGGCTCGGAGACAGTCGGCGGTGGCCGCCGCGCCGCGTGGAACCGGCAGAAAGTAGGTTGGGGGGGGGGAGGGGGCGAGCACAGGACAGGGTCCGAGCGCCCCGGCAGAGGCGGAGGTAGCACAGACGTACAGGTGCTTGTGGGCTGCGCTCATTGTATTGTACTAATGCTATAAACAAATATGACTGCACAAGTTCGGAAATTCTTAAAGACGATAAGGGTATGCATAAAAACAGCCAAATGGTAGTAGCGCGGTTCCTCTGTTGGATATGCTCACTTCTCTGCGGCTGATGACGCCACTGTAAGTGCCAAGGGCGACCACTCATTCCAGCTTGAGTCAGAGCGGCGGGCAGCCTGACAAGAGGGGACATGGAGGGAGAGACAGAAAGAGAGAGAGAGAGAGAGGGAGGGAGAGAGAGAGAGAGAGAGAAAGAGCAGGAGAGAGAGAGAATGAGAGAGAGAGAGAGAGAGAGGGAGTGTGTAAGTGCAATGTATTGCCTTCATACATATGACATCACCCGCACAATTCAAGACTAAACATTCAAATAGACCAATGTGCCCCGCGCCCTTAGAGACGGCTCGCCGGCGGTACCAGCGGACTCGGTCGGCTGCGCCCGGCGCGGCGCTCCGGCGCCGCGGCCGCCCCGGTTACCTGATCCCGCCGGCTAAAGATAACACCGCTCCGGCCGCCGCCGCCAGCCCGCGGCGTGCCCGCGGAGGGGCACTTCACTACAGACGGCATGGCCTGCTCGGGGCCGGCCGTCAACTGTTGTGAGCGGGATGAGAATCGCTGCATACCGGCATATTCACCTCTCCCTTTCTCAAACGCTTCTTGATGTTTGAGTTTAAGTCCCGGAATATGTGGCTACCGACTGTAATTCTGTCAGGTTACTTAGTAACTGTTACCAACGCTTACTTAACTATTTAGTGACTACTTTGTTATTTAGTACTTACCAAAGGCCACGCGCTATTTCCTTGTCCTCTTTCCATGTGTTGACACATTTTTACAGCGCCATACGTGACAAATTTGACCGTCATTCAATGTCATTAACCCTCGCGGGCCCGGGGGGGGGGCGTTTTTCGCCCCCCCTGGCGAATATTTGCGATAGCTCCCGAACGCTTAGGGATAGGAAAGCGAAACTTTCAGTACCTTTTCTCCCATCAATTTGACATCTTCTGAAGTAAAACATTTGGACCTAGTCCCATTGATGACGTCACAGGGTCGATTTTTCTAGACCCCTGCATGGCAAACTTCGGCGTCACAGACGCGAACTTCAAATAGCTGCCAAAAATAGAGTTTTAGAGATAAAGACAAATTACGAGCACGGTTGTGTAGCGTTTGACCTAGAAAAAAATAGAAAAATAGTTTCGGTGACCTGAGGTCACAGGTCAGGTCAACGACCCCGAGCTGTGGTTTTAGTTTTTCGCAAATAACTTCGACAAAAATGGTCCTAGAGCTACGGCAGTGGTACCATCGCATTCGCCTTGTCAAGCCGCGTCGAATGATATATATTTTATTTGGAAAAGGTCAAGTTTTATGTTGACCTCATGTGACCTCGAATGACCTCTGGTTGACCTTGACACATGAAAGGTCATTTATGATGGATTCGCACCCGCTGATCACGAATCTGGCATCTATTTTCCTCTAAGCCTTCATTTAGAGCCTCTGGATTGCAAATTTGTCTTATTTATTATTACCAACTTGAATCAGTGAAATAGCCTCTAGCAAGGATACTCTTCTGTGACCTTGACCTTTGAGCAGCCTTGTATCGTAAGATGAACCACAAATAGGGACCTGATAAGCCTCAAAACATTTCAAAACATCTTGGAAGTTAGCACGCAAGATGTACGAAAAAGTGCAAAGTTTGAGGTCAATTTTAAGCATGACCTTGACCTTGACCTTTGATTTTGAGCACATTTTCGGAATCCTCAGATTCTCTTCTTTCGTTTGACACCCAATTTTGCCGGTTTTATGCATCCTGCCGTCGTCTAGAACGCTTACTTTGAGATCACTACACATGTGTCGGTTTTTGCCTTTGACCTTGACCTCTGACCTTGAAAATTGACCTGAGGTCAAAAATTGTAGGTGCTTTAGAATCGTCTCGTAAGGACCTTTCGTTTGGTATCACTTTTGTTTCCGTAGCTCCCTTATTTACGGAGTTAGACAGGGGGGGCGAAAAACGCCCCCCCCCCCGGGCTGCGGTGGTTGGGATTACCCCCCGGGCCCGGCCGGGTTAACATAAAATTTCCTAGATTCATTTTCTTATTTTCTACCACCATCCCAGCCGCTCTGTGGTAAAGACCACACCCCACATTAGGGCTCGGCCTGGTCAGCTGTGGTGCGGTTCTCAGAGGTGACACCCATCCGATTGAGTGAATAGTGGGCGGCGACCTGTCACATACGCACACAACAATGTGTACACACTCAAAAGCGCGTGTGAGATCAAGGTCCGGTTTGACAAAAACAAAACAGGGGTACACGCTCGCCAGAACTCGATACGCCCAACGCCCAGAGAGAGAGAGAGAGAGAGAGAGAGAGAGAGAGAGAGAGAGAGAGAGAGAGAGAGAGAGAGAGAGAGAGAGAGACAGATAAAGAGAGAGAGAGAGAGAGAGAGAGAGAGAGAGAGAGAGAGAGAGAGAGAGGAAGAGATACAAATATGTTTCTCTGTATGTCAATGTTTCTCTATATTGCTTCTTAAACTCAATCTTTCCCCTATCTCTCCACTTTATCTCTCTCCCTTCCTCTCTCTCTCTCTCTCTCTCTCTCTCTCTCTCTCTCTCTCTCTCTCTCTCTCTCTCTCTCTCTCTCTCTCTCGTCCTACACAATTCCTGGAAACTTCCGCTGCGCCGCGGCCGAGAATGTCGAACTGATTACAGCTGGGTCGTACCGTACTCGTGGGAAGCAAGCGGCAGCGCTCGACCCACGGTGTCAAATGCACGGGGATGGGAGGAGTTGTGCCTTCTCACTGTGGTCATTTGACGTTTTCTTGGAAGATTGTGAGCCCCCTGCGGAAATGCAACACCGCCAGGAGAGAGAAAGAAAGAGTGAGTGAGGGGACGACAGAATAATGACTGTTAGTCATGTGTTGGCCGTGCTGCTGTAATCCCGCGGTGCGTCTTGGTGTGGAAACAGTGTGAGGTGAGACAAACTGATGTCACTTGTGCAAACAGTTTCCGGGCATGTTCAACTAAAAGACGAGAAATAGAACACGAAGCGCAGGTAATGTAGGAAGACATTGCAAACATCGAACGCAATTGAACTCAATCAAGAATGAAGATATAATCATGAAAGTTGTTGAAAAACCGTTGCGTGTTTCATGGCATAGAGAAGCTCATGGCATAGAGAAGTTCAATAGGTGCTTTGAGTGCCTTGCTTCATGATGGTTCAAACGTGACCCGTTTGATGATATCCTGTGTTAGGAGGGACTACGGAGATCCTAAGCCGTCAGTGAGCCAACAGTGGTCAAGAATGAGGTCAACAAAAGAGTAGGTACCATTGCTCCTGAAGTCCATGCAGCCGATTGTGAGACTTGGTCTTGGACAGTTCGGAGTTCGGACTTTACGCTATGAAAACGGCCGAGAAGATGCATATAAGTGAGCATGAGATTACCGTGAATTGCAGTTACAGGACGAAATGCAGAAGAGAATAGCAGTGTGCACAGACACGGCTTCGATATAATCCATCTGCAAGTATCATTTGAATCACAAGAAGGCGTGACAGCATGTGATATGGTGGACTGTGAGTTGAAGAATACAGTGATGGTTTCATTTCCTAGTTAAAAATTAGCGGTGCGGTCTCATGTCAAAAAAAGAAGCTGTCATGTTTCCCCTAGACGTTCAACAGTGCTTAAGGTTGTAGGACGCCAGAAACGTTGAAAACTAGGATCTCGCGTATGTATATGTTAGACACACACTCCCTCAACATCTGCAACGTGTTTGGTGTGTAAAAAATCAAATTCATTTTCATAGTTGATCGGTGGACATGTGTGTATAAACCAAAGTGTTGGCATTTCGCATCTGTGTCACGTTGATAAAGCCATAAACCAGAGCCCAGACGAAATCGTATCACTTTCAAAACTAGTGTAACGGAAAAAATTGTAACCTGCATGTGATACCAGCATGCATATGGTCACATGCAACCCGAATGTGATATGGTGGACTGTAATATAGTGTATAGCGATATAGTGATGGTTTCATTTGATAAGTGAGAAATTAGCGATGCGGTCCCATGTCAAAGGAGGACATTGTCATGTTTCCACTAAACGTTCAACAATGAGTGATTTATAACTTAACTTACCTATAAGACAATAAATGTTGAAAAATAGGTTCTCGCCCTATGTATATGTTAGACACTGACTCCGACAACATCTGCAACGTACCTGGTGTAGAAAAAAGCTGCTCAGCCGGACAGCCCGGCAACGAGCACTAAGTTTTACGTAAAAACAGTGTTCTACGTAATTATTTCTCTCTGCTAAACAGTGCAAGACATTTACGTGTGGTTTTCAAAATATCATAGAAAATTATTGTAGCTAGACCTGCTGTTAACTACGTGGCATTCAGTGCAATAAGATGCAGTTAGACCACCACGATAGTTTTGTTTTCCGCACGTCGAAACGGTTAACGATATAAACATGCTGTATCAAAACCCTTATAGCCAATCGTCTTGGATAAATGTCCTGTGAACCTGAGGCATTTCCTAGATCGACAAATGTACTAAACAACCGAGTTATTACGAGGCTGGGGATCGCCGCTCAGCCGGACCGCCCGGCGCCGAGCGATATGTTTTACGCCAAAACAGTGTTCTACTTAATTATCTCTTTCTGCTAAGCAGAGCAAGATATTGACGTGTGGTTTTCAAAATATCATAGCAAATTGATGTAACTAGATGTGCTGTTAACTACAGGGTAATCAGTGACTGATAAGACAACTGCAAACCCTTTGTTTTTTATAGTGTTTTAGGTCCTGTCGACGTGCGTGTGAGGAAAAGTGCGAGATAAAACTCACTGGCAGCGCACGTCGAAACGGTTTACGATATAAACATGCTGTATCCAAAATCTTATAGTCAATCGTCTTGGCTAAAAGCCCTGTGAAAATGAAGCATTTCAGAGCTCGACAAAGCTATTAAACAACCAGGTAAATATCAGGCTGGGGATCGCCGCTCAGGCCGGTACGGAGCGCCATGGTTTGCGCAAAAACAGTGTTCTACTTCATTATCTCTCTCTGCTAAACACTGCAAGATATTCACGTGTGGTTTTCAAAATATCATAGGCAATTGATGTAGCTAGACGTGCTTTACACTACGTTGCAATCAGTGACTGATAAAACCACCACGATTCCTTTGTTCTCAGGATGTTTTTAGTTCCTGGCGACGAGCGGGCCATGTAAAGTGCAGGATAACACCAACTGGTAGCCCACGTCGTAATGGTTTGTAAAATAAAGATGCTGTATCTAATGTCTGATAGCCAATCGTCTTGTCTAAATCCCTTGTGAACATGAAACATTTTCAAGTTCAACAAAGGTACTAAACAACCGAGTTATTATGAGGCTGGGGATCGCCGCTCAGCTGGACCGCCCGGCGCCGAGCGATATGTTTTACGCCAAAACAGTATTCTACTTAATTACCTCTCTCTGCTAAGCAGAGCAAGATATTGAAGTGTGGTTTTCAAAATATCATAGCAAATTGATGTAGCTAGATGTGCTGTTAACTACAGGGTAATCAGTGACTGATAAGACAACTGCAAACCCTTTGTTTTTTATCGTGTTTTAGGTCCTGTCGACGTGCGTGTGAGGAAAAGTGCGAGATAAAACTCACTGGCAGCGCACGTCGAAACGGTTTACGATATAAACATGCTGTATCCAAAATTTTATAGTCAATCGTCTTGGCTAAATGCCCTGTGAAAATGAAGCATTTCAGAGCTCGACAAAGCTACTAAACAACCAGGTAAATATCAGGCTGGGGATCGCCGCTCAGGCCGGTAAGGAGCGCCATGGTTTGCGCAAAAACAGTGTTCTACTTCATTATCTCTCTCTGCTAAACAGTGCAAGATATTCACGTGTGGTTTTCAAAATATCATAGGAAATTGATGTAGCTAGACGTGCTTTTCACTACGCTGCAATCAGTGACTGATAAGACCACCACGATTCCCTTGTTTTCAGCAGGTTTTGAGTTCCTGGCGACGAGCGAGTCATGTAAGGTGCAGCATAAAACTAACTAGCAGCCAATGTCCTAATGGTTTGTAATATAAAGATGCTGTATCTAAAATCTTATAGCAAATTGTCTTGACTAAATGCCCTGTGAACATGAAGCATTTCCGAGTTCGACAAAGCTACTAAACAACCAGGTAAATATCATGCTGCAGCTTGCCGCTAAGCCCGACACCGAGCGCTATGTTTTACGCAAAAACGATGCTCTACTTTATTATCTCTCTATGCTAGACAGTGCATGATATTCACGTGTGGCTTTCAAAATATCATAGCAAATTGATGTAGCTAGACGTGCTTTTCACTACGTTGTAATCAGTGACTGATAAGACCACCAGGATTGCCGCTCAGCTCAGCCGGACTGCCGAGCACCGAGGCGCCATGTTTTTGCAAAAACAATGTTCCAATTAGTTATCTTTCTCTGCTAAACTGTACAAGATATTCATGTGTGTTTTTCACAATATCATAAGAAATTGATGTACCTAGATGTACTTATCACTAAGTTGCAATCAGCGACTGATAAGAACACCATGATTCCTTTGTTTTCAGCAAGTTTTAAGGTCCTTCCGACGAACGAGTCAGGTAAAGTTCTGGATAAAACTCACTAGCAGCCCATGTCATAATGGTTTGCAATATAAAGATTCTGTATCTAAAATCTTAAAGCCAATCGTCTTGGGTACCTGCCCTGTGAACCTGAGGCATTTCCAAGTTCGACAAAGGTACTAAACAACCAGTTTATTATGAGGCTGCGGATCGCCGCTCAGCCGGACCGCCCGGCGCCGAGCAACCTGTTTTACGCCAAAACAGTATTCTACATACTTAATTATCTCTCTCTGCTAAATAGTGAGCGCTATTGACGTGTGGTTTTCAAACTATCATAGCAAATTGATGTAGCTAGATATGCTGTCCACTGCATTGCAATCAGTGACTGAAAAGACCACTGCAAACCGTTTGTTTTTATCGTGTTTTAGGTCCTGGCGACGTGCGCGTAACGTAAAATGCAAGATAAAACACAATTACAGCGCACGTCGAAACGGTTTACGATATAAACATGCTGTTTCCAAAATCATATAGCCAATCGTCTTGGCTATATGCCCTGTGAAAATGAAGCATTTCCGAGCTCGACAAAGCTACTAAAAATAACAGGTAAATATCAGGCTGGCGATCGCCGCTCAGCCCGGTACTGAGCGCTATGGCTTACTCAAAAACAGTGTTCTACTTCATTATTTCTCTCTCTGCTAAACAGTGCAATTGGATATTGCGACTCATAAAATAGCGACCGAAAAACAGGGACGGGAAAACAGCGACATACTCACAATAGCGACAGGGTCTAGAACGACTCTCAGAACAGCGACACATGCGGATTTGAGCGATTCCTCAAAAGGGCGACGGGAGCGACCATGTGAAATAACGATTATAGTGTAAAATAGCGAGAAAAGTTATTCATGCGTGGAATGTGTATTTATCGTGCAGTTCGTTTCGATTCGTTCGATTTCCCTGTTTTGATAGTTGGGTTTCTGATTCGATCGATTAAAAAAAATCCAGTGTTCTATATGCATGTACAGTTGTCCGCGATCGTTTTGTAACAGGTCGCTGTTTCGCTGCAAATGATTATACCGACAGTCGCTCTATAACCCGTCGCTCTTTTAACCCTATTAGTGGCAGGCTCCTGGCTACCCCATATTAGTGGCAGGGGGGGCTGTTTACGACCCCCCCTTGATATCTCGAGATCTAACGGGCCGATTTTCAAAATTCAAACGGCATTCGATTTGGCTCAACGAGATCTTCATTTCTAAAAAAAAAAAAAATTAAAAAATGTCAATAGGGGGGTAGAGGGGGGTAAAAAAGGGCAAATTGCAGATACATTTTAGACTGTTTATCACGGCCAGGTTTCTGAACCAATCTTAACGCAACTTTTGCCGATCGATAGAGAATGAACCAGGAATTCGCATGGATCCTAAAAATATGCATTTTCAAAAATCATAGGCGGATACAGATCATTGAGATTGGGGGTACACAAAAAGTATAGTAAATAAGGTTTTTGTTGGTGCTGTTTCTAAAAAGGGTGGCAATGGTCTTGTTATGTTACAATTTTCTTATGAGAGAACGACTAAAATTGTATTGGTCATGCATAGGCGGTGTCAGGGCACCTATGTTGGGAGGTAAAAAATAACCCCCCTTTTTGGACGCCTGGATCCGCCTATTATAGCAAAAACGTGTCAAAAGAGGATGCACAATAACTTTGTATATGTTATCACATGATACCTTTCATTCACTGTTCGTAAAACTGGTGCAGCATCGTGATCTTCGCCCAAATGACTCGCTTCACGAATAGGACCCCCCAATTCCCAGTGCTCTGGAGCCGCCCCTGGTAAAGTTATGAACTTGAAATTTTCAGGGAATGTGCCCAATTTAGTTTTAGGAAAAGTCAGAAAATTTCAGCATCGTAGCTTCAGCGGTTTCGGAGATATTCCCGAAAAACCTGAGGGGTGGATAAAAACAACCCCCCCTGCCACTAATAGGGTTAAAGAATCGCTCAAGTCCGTGCGTCGCTGTTCTTGGAGTCGCTATAGATACTGTCGCTATTTTATGTCGCTGTTTCCCGTCGCTGTTTTTCGGTCGCTGTTTTCTGTCTCGTGGTTTGACACGCACACGGATAAGGGATATATGTCCTGATGGATGAGCCCACATTTCGACAACTGAGACTTACAGTAATTTTCAAGCGGTTTGGATGCCTTCATAATTAACGTCGTATCATTTTATGTCGATAACTACGTTTTAACACTCGGCCGAATTGTGTTTTTTACAGTAGGGAGGACCCCAGCAACAAAAAAAAACACACACACATATTTTATGTTCGCAAGTCTTTGTGAGCAGAAAATTTGACTGTCGACTGTGTGTCATCGCTTCGTCGCTTCCAGCTCCCGATCCCACGTGGCGCCGGCCTCTGTGCTGTCGGCCGTGAGATCCGTCCACCACCTCTGCCGCCCCTCCCCCGCCCAGACGCCATCCGACACCGGTCCGGATCAGCTGACTGCAGTGCACCGCCGCCGCCGCGCGCGCGGACATCTGACTCGCAGCCGGCCGGCGGTGGCCGCCGCGCCGCGTGGGACCGGCAGGAAGTAGGGGGGGGGGGGTGAGCAGAGGAGGGTAGGACAGGGAGGGCAGGGTCTAGCGCCCCGGCAAAGGCGGAGGTAGCAGGAACATGGATAGTTTGTGTGAGGTGCTGGTTGTATTGTACTGATGAAAGAAAAATTACAGCTTTACAAGTGTCGGTATGCCCAATGACCATAAGAGTAGTGTGTAAAAGCAGCGAATGTCAGAGCGTTGTCTATTGCATATGCCCTGTTTCTGAGGCTGATGACGCCCCTGCAAGTGCCAAGGCCGACCTCACATACCGGCATGAGTCAGCTGGGCAGGAGCAGAGAGGGAGGGGATACGGAGAGAGAGAGAGAGAGAGAGAGAGAGAGAGAGAGAGAGAGAGAGAGAGAGAGAGAGAGAGAGAGAGAGAGACCTCTGGTCTGCTTACATAGGACCGTCGCCTGGAGTGGGACGAGTCTTAAGAAGAAAATACTGCATGGTGTAGATTTCCTTAAATTATTTAGTGTTCAGCTCGTCTTACATCAAAGCCATCGGAATATTCAAATCTGCCTTCACATCGGGTATTAGCCACTTCTTTTCATGACTTATCCAAGAGCCTGATGCAACTTAAATACGTCGCTGACCAACCGGGTGGTGGGTGGGTAAGCGGGGTGAGACTGTTTTACGGAAGTGTTTTTGTCCGTGATTTGACGTGAATGAATGTGCGAATGTTAGGAATAATTAGAATAGCAACGGCAGATACGGATTCTGAGCAGTAATCGCCATGCAATTTGGAACGTGGATCGCTCTTAAATGTACACTACAATACAATAAAATACAATTCACCCCAATGTGATCTCTCCAATGTGATCAATGTGATCAATGTGTTCAGCTTGATCCAGTGATCCAAGCCGAACACCATATGACAAGGCATCATGACACATTGTTTTGAACAAGTTCCGTGTGATCGGCCGCTGTGGGAATATCCTTCCTTCGCCGTCCCACGGTAGTTATCGGATACCGGCCGCCGGCACCGCGCTGCTGGGACCAGCCAGTCAAAAAAAGGCGCGCATTTTGAACAGCAAGAGGCATCCGTGACCTGCTCGGAGCCGTTGCCGTGGTGGCTGCCGAGTGCACAGGCGCTGGCCACCACTGCAGCTATCCTATTGCAATAATGGTAAACATGAGAAGGGAGGGCAGGGGAGGGGCAGAGGGGTGCGAGATCTGAGGCGTTACGCGGCAGCTGGGAACGGAGAGCACGGCTCGAGTTCACCGGGGAAGGGGGGGGGGGAGGGTGGCGATCGGGCCGAGGCTGAGCCGAGATAAGGCACGCACTTTACACAGAGGGCGGGAGGGGACGGGGCCGACTGGGAGCAAAACAAAGGACCGATAACCCCCCAGGACATCTGAGACCAGCGCGCCGCGCCCACAACCGTCACAACAGCCGCCAACATTCGCGAGAATATACCAAGAGAATTGGACTTCGTAAGATTTTACGAAAAACACGGTTCACTAAAACGGCACCCATTAGACGATTTTGATACTGGTTTCCGAATAGTCTACGCCAAGGAACGTTCTCCAAATTAATCTATCGGGGTCTGATAAAACACAGTTAACAGGCAACCCAAAAAATATGCTATATGCTAATCTGAGGATTGACATGTAATATATGCGGTTTTAAACTTCATATAAACTAATTGAAATATATTTCGTTCGCTCTAAGGTTGGTGAGCATTATAAAACGCTGCACCACACAAATGGCTGACAATGAAAATGCTTTCCGCCAAATACACCACTAAAGTATATTTCCGTAAGAATATTCGGAAACAGCTCCCTCGCCCTTTCTGTACAATGTTCCGAATATTCTTCGCAAATGTATCTTTCCGTCAGGATTCTTAGGCATACTATGAAAGGCGTTCCGTCAAATAAAAGTATATTTCCGTGAGAATATTCGGAAACAGCTCCATCGCCCTTTCCGTACAATGCTCCGATTATTCTTCGCAGAGGTATCTTTCCGTGAGGATTATGAGGGATAGGTACTATGAAACAAGGCGTTCCGCCAAATACACCATAGAAGTATATTTCCGTGAGAATATTCGGAAGCAGCTCCCTTCCCACAATACGATAGCGGAACGGTCCTACTGCGCCACCAGGCGGACTATGCGTGGAACTGTCCTACAGCCAACGATCCGAGCCGTCCTGCGTTCCAAACACCGGCGCCATCTATTGGTTGATATAAGAAGCAGCTGATTGCTGGCTAACCGCTAGAGGCAGCACCTTACTGTGTGGAAACAGCTCCCGTCCCACAATACGATGGCGGAACGGTCCTACTGCGCCCCCAGGCGGACTATGCGTGGAACTGTCCTACAGCCAACGACCCTAGCCGTCCTTCGTACCAAACACCTGCGCCATCTATTGGTTGATATAAGAAGCAGCTGATGCTGGCTAACCGCTAGAGGCAGCACCTGCAGGCAGGCAGGTGCTGAGGTAGCAGGCTACATGGTTCTGCCTGATTGCGTAATACCGAGCCAAGCGCCTGACTGCTACACAACCTAACCCTAAAATAACACCAAGAATATATTAAGATACTAGAAATCAAGTTTCCATCACTAGCAGGAATAATTTTGGCCGAAGCGATACCTAAGGCCTGAACATCACTGCTGCGACAGATCGTACGGACCTGTTGAATACCGATTGCAACAATTTAGCCGTGCAGACTCTCTGCTAACATCACTGACGTCACAGCAGTAGGTATACCTTTTTGTCCCGAAGAATCTCACGAAAATATCTGTAGACCATTTTGACGCCACTTCCGAGACCCTTTAAGTGGTGACGTCACGACCATCGCTCAGAGGGGCTTTGTACGCCATCTAGCGATTGATTCCAAACCTACAGCCAAACCCTGATCACCGCTAGAGGCAGCACCCTACGGACGGCCAACACTGAGAACAGGGCAAAATGTGACATAACGACAGAAAAATGACTTATTAGCAAACCACACAGTCTACAGTGACATATCAAAGCGCCAGAACGATGTAATATGAACCAGCGGAGAGTACCAGTGGGTATTCTATGCATTTAGACGTACTTATATTATATTATGATGCCATGAACATGACTGATTATATCAAAAAAGGAGTCTTGATAAAAGTGCTAATAAAACAACGTTCCCGTTGTCCGAATGCTATGAAACTTGCACACGCCGTGAAACAAACAATTTTCTATCGATCCATATGCATTTTAACCTTAAGCTATGAAAACTCAATGAAAGCCAGGTGATTTAAAAGTGCAGTGTTTGAACATAAAAATTATTACTTTCATAAACTGATTTTCAGGAATGCGTGGTTTAGAAGTCCGCTTTGATCATTTCTCAACATGAAAAGGCACCATAAGATCACCTATATCGCATACATACGGGGATATAGGCGTTTAAAGAGCTTTCCGAAAATTCTACGGGCGCAAGAATTAGCGGAAATCTTCAACACGTGTTTTCCGGAAATTCTCGCGAACACGTTCAGGGCATCACCAAACCTGCTATTCGACGCCTGGCTCGTCGTGGCGGTGTCAAGCGCATCAGCGGCCTCATCTACGAGGAGACGCGCGGCGTTCTCAAAGTGTTCCTGGAGAACGTCATCCGCGACGCTGTCACCTATACCGAGCACGCCAAGCGCAAGACGGTGACTGCCATGGACGTCGTCTACGCTCTGAAGCGCCAGGGCCGCACACTGTACGGCTTCGGCGGTTAAGCGGAATGCCTCGCGACGAAAGCCCCACGAACAACAGGCCTTTTTAAAGGCCACACTTAATCTGAAAGATTTTCACCGATTGATTGTATTCCATTATTGAGACGCAAATCATCCCCGATCGTCTAGCCAATAGGCTGGTCAGCAGCCGAGGGTGCCTGGTGAGCACCCTCCTGAAGGATATGTCCGTGAGAAAATTCGGAAACTGCTCCCTCGCACTCTCCGTACTATTTTCCGAATATTCTTCGGCAAGGCACCTATGTGTCCATGAGAAAATTCGGAAAAGCGATTGACACCAGTCCCGTGTCGACCTGACGAACGGTACTCCGTCACAGCCCCTTAAGCCAGGACCATGTTTTCCGGTATTTCTCACGAAATTGTACCACCGTAGATAATCCGGGAACTGGGTACAACATCGTGAGACTTTTCGTGAATCGTAGATGGCGCCAAAGTAGGGGCAGACGGGACCCGAGACCGGCACAGCGGGGGGTGAGGGGCGGGACTGACAGGGGTCGTCGCGCGGAACTGTCCTACGGCCAGCGCCGAGCATCTAGCCTCGGGCCCGCATCCCTGCCCCAGGCGCGACCAGAGCTCCCGGATGTTCCGGCTCACTGCCGCGCCCCAGCGCGTCAAACTTGTGAGAAAATTCGGAAACTGCTCCCTCGCACTCTCCGTACTATTTTCCGAATATTCTTCGGCAAGGTACATATGTGTCCATGAGAAAATTCGGAAAAGCGATTGATACCAGTCCCGTGTCGACCTGACGAACGGTACTCCGTCACAGCCCCTTAAAGGAAAAGGGCCACCTTTAACATGGGGATTGAAACTGAGATAGCCATCTAGTAGCCCGTGTCCGAAAACCCTCCAGTCTATCTCCTTACGGCCGATTTCGGCTTCCATTCGTAGGTATCGGCAATTTTAAAAGAGGAATGCGTCCTTATCCCAGGAATGCGTCCTTACCCTGTAATACAGCCACCCGCGGCGAGGCTTTGGTTTTTTACCAATCAGCTCCAATCAGCTCAGCTTTAACCAATCAGCTTATCTGACACAATCCGACGAGTCTGTCTTCTGAACGCTGATTGGTTTGAGTGTGACGTCATCGCTATGCCATCTCACAGTAGGTGCCGTAGAGAGTATCAACAAAGTACCAATATGTTAAATAGTTTTAAATACTTTTTCGCGAATTGTGCACTTCTGGCACCAGTTTTAAAAAGAAAATGAAAAATAATAATGTCAAAATGAAAAACAACGATATCTTCATATTTCACGAAGGTGGCCCTTTTCCTTTAAGCCAGGACCATGTTTTCCGGTATTTCTCACGAAATTGTACCACCGTAGATAATCCGGGAACTGGGTACAACATCGTGAGACTTTTCGGAAAACCACCTTCCAGCACACCTTATGGGTGTTCACGTTTTCTCTCACGAACTAATACCACCGTAGATAATGCGGGAAATGGGTACAACATCGTGAGACTTTTCGTGAATCATAGATGACGCTAATGTACAGCAACCGCTGCAACTGTGAATGGCGCATATGGCTGGTAGGGACTAGAGTTGCAAAATTTCCCTACCGCACTACCGGCATGCCGGTAATTTTTCACTACCGCAGGTTTTTTCGTGGTATTTGGCATATCCTGCCGGTAGCATGCCGGTATTTTTGATTTTGCACAAAAAAAAAATTATCAGCATATGATTCAAACTTTGGACACTAAGAGGCTATTGAATTGTAATAACAGCAATCTTAGCCACTGAAAAATACATTTTGTGGTAGAAGTTCCATTGGTAAGGGTAATTGTACACAATACATGAACCTCAGCATTTCACAGATTTGGCTCTAATAAGAATTGTCAAGAATCTACTTTGGTCTATCAAAGGAAGAATACTCATTCATGTTGCAAAAGCACAACCAATTAGTAAGTCTAATGGTAGGTAATAGGTATAATACAATAAAATAAATTAATGTTAATGGCAACATTCCCTAGGCAAAAGGCAGAATCAAAACAACACAAAACACATTGTTTGGAAACTGGCCTTGAGTCCTGAGATGTGGTCTGAGATACTCTACAAAGAATTTGACACTGAAAATCCAGCTGAAAAGGCAGGTGTTAGGAAGCCCTGATCCTAACTTCAGTCCCAAAATGAAATGAAAATGAATTAAACTGGCATTTTGTCTTATCTTTACTAGAAAACACAACATGCAGACCGAATGAATACAAAGTGGCGCAATATGATCAGCTGATCAAGCAACCAAGGATTGACTTTTAAGATCTTCTGTCCCCTAAAAAAGATGTAAGCTGATGACGTAATATTTATTCATATGCCCTTTTGGTTGACTTACTCAAGAGAAGTGGATTTTCTTGTAGTGAATAACACTCACAGTGTTGATTTTATTGGATTTTAATATCGTGTTGGATGATTTTTATCAAAAAAAAAAAAAAAAATCATTCACGAGGCAGTAGTTTGCAGTCCTAAAACTTTTTTTTGCAGTGTTTTAATCAGCTGGTTAAAAACTGTGTTATGGCGCATCTGTTTCGATCCTTTATAACCTTGTGTTTGTTCCCGCGTTTGAGATGGGAGAGGATATTATATCGTTTTTATACATATTATTTGGTGACTTCTCAGGACAAGTGAGTTATTAACACATATTTTTACATGATTCGTATCTTACTCACGAGCCAAGCCATGGCGGATAGGAAAAAGCAGATGTTGATCTCGCTTCCTCAGGAACATGGCCAAATCTGTAGTTTTTTTTTATATTGTGATTTATGACTAGCTATAGTTCATTTTAGGGTAAGGTGGAAAATAAGAACGCTTGTGGTAAATGTGATTGCTGCTCACTGTGCAGTCTTCAGGAACACATTTCAGTAATTCAAGTTCTTTTTGACCTTGCTTTTTTGATGAATGTGTGTAGGCTTTTTGTAGGCAATACCTCTTTGATTACAGGTGATATTTTAACAGCTGTAAACTGGAATTGAGTTTCAAAATTGTGGTATTTGTGGGGGCAACTCAGCCAAAATCAGGCTGCTGGAGTTTTGGTTGGACAATGAGTGGCTGCTGGGTGGGGCGGTAACTGAAATTGCCAAAATGTGGCATCTCATGTAGGGGTAAGCCAGAATCAAGAATGCAGGTTTTTTAGTATGCCGGTAATTTGGCGGTGTTTTTGCTTGGGGCGTGGTAGCATGCCGGTATCCCAGAAAATTTTTGTGGGGCGGGGCGGTGCCGGTAGTAGCCCATAGGGAAAACTTTGCAACTCTAGTAGGGACAGCACCTGCCATGCCGGACAGGCGTGGCAGGGACTGCAATGCATGCATCCATAAATATGCGTCTTTGACAGCTCATGTGACATGTAGCATATCTTCAACGAATTGGATTCAATAGTCCGGTTCAGGTTGGTACGATCTGGTGTCAGTATGCATGTTACTAGCTTGATGTTCATCATTAAAGTTTATATGTTGGCCGTCTGCACCTCCGAGCTCTAGTCCTGGACTGCTGGTTTTGTTGTCCTGCTAGTCTGCCCCGTCCCCTCCCTCCCTCTGTGAACAATGCGTGCCTTATCTCGGCTCGGCCTTGCCCGGTCCCCTCCCCCCCCTCCCTGGACTCGGGCCGCGCTCTCAGTTCTCTGCCGCACCACGCCTCGGGTCTCCTCACACCCCTCTGCCCCGACCCTCCCTCCCTCTCTCCCTCCCCCCCGAACCGACAATCATCTTCCGGCTCACCACGGCCGCCTTGCACTTGCTCCCACCGGACGTCACATGGGCCGGTCTAACGTAAACTTTGCTCTTGATATTGCCTTGGGCCGGAGTAACATAGCCGGCTTTAAAGTAAAGTAAAACGGAAGATCTGGCTAATTGCCAGCTAGTAACTTCCCCCTACCCCGACCAGGGCCTCGGCCTGTCGGGAGCAAAATTCAAAAAAAAAAGGAACTACTGCGCAGGTGGCAGCACCTGCCCGTGGAGAAGCGGCTGGCAATCGGCCGTCCCACTCCCCACCCCGCCCCCACCCAGCTGGCCGCCAGACCGTGGGAACGACTCGGCTCAGCGCTGCCGGCCGCTGGACGGGGAAACCCCGCCGCCCGACACACTACCGCCGGGCCGGCCGGTGGAATTTCCCAGTCGTCGGCCGGTAATTTTTCTCCTGAATGGAGGGACCGCCATCGAGTTTGTCACGTGAATTCAGCCGCATTCCTGGTCAACGTCTAATGCTGAAGGGATATGTGTGTACGCAGATATCTCGCAGGCCCTAAGAGGAAAAGCTCGCTGCAAAAACTGAGCACTTCAAAAAAACCGCAAACCCACGCAAATAGAATAGTTATGCGATAGCCCGACTCGAATTATAAGCAAAGTGCGAGATTTCCCCGGCGCCGATTTCAACTTATTCGTAAAACAGGTCGAACGCGTGAAACGGCTGATGACGTCATCAAATGGCCGTTAATAGTTAAGAGATAGGGCCTTAGCTAAGGCCCACTTTTCAAATGAAGGGAACGAATTTCTTTAACACCACGAAACTGAGGATATTGCGAACAGGATATATAGTGGTTTTTGAACCTGGCCGCCAACTTGGCTCTCTCAACTCCGAACTAATGCAAAGGTGGGACAGTCCCTTACATAGTTTTTTTTTTTCGCCGTAGCTTGACCAATAAGAGATATCAATCGCAAATTCAATGTCTGTAGTAGTTCAGGAGATAGGGGCGTGGGTTAACGCTTCACGCCAACGGAAACAGCTCTGGGTGCTCCCCAGATAGCGTGATAAGCCGACGCGTTGTCATGAAAGTGACCTGTGACCAGTTCCATTGGTATTGTGTGGCCTTTAAAAAGGCCTGTTACAGGGTTCGAGTCGACTGAGCCAGATGCAGGCTTACTTCTTCTCGGTCTTCTTGGGCAGGAGCACCGCCTGGATGTTTGGCAGCACACCGCCCTGGGCGATGGTGACGCCCGACAGGAGCTTGTTCAGCTCCTCGTCGTTGCGGATGGCCAGCTGCAGGTGGCGAGGGATGATCCTGGTCTTCTTGTTGTCGCGCGCAGCGTTGCCGGCCAGCTCGAGTACCTCAGCCGCCAGGTACTCCATGACGGCAGCCAGGTACACGGGGGCACCGGCACCGACGCGCTCGGCATAGTTTCCCTTACGCAAGAGACGATGGATACGACCGACAGGGAACTGAAGTCCGGCCCGGGAAGACCGGGACTTGGCCTTTCCCTTCACCTTGCCGCCCTTGCCGCGTCCAGACATGGCTGTATGTGAACAAGATGTAGCAACAAACGTGCAATCCGTGTATTTGCGTTCACACCTGGATTTAAAAAGGGACGTAGCGGTGCCGGACACCGGTGCTCACCCACCTTTCCCACCGCCATTACGCTTTATCAACCGAATTTCAAAAGCCACATACCCATACGTTTCGTGTTGAACAGTGTGTTGCACTCGAAGCGCCGCCATGCCACCGAAGACTAGCGGAAAGGCCGCAAAGAAGGCCGGCAAGGCCCAGAAGAATATCTCCAAGGGAGATAAGAAGCGTAAGCGCAAGAGGAAGGAATCGTACGGCATCTACATCTACAAGGTGCTGAAGCAGGTCCACCCCGACACCGGTATCTCGTCGAAGGCCATGAGCATCATGAACTCCTTTGTCAACGACATCTTCGAGCGCATTGCTGCCGAGGCCTCGCGTCTGGCGCACTACAACAAGCGCTCGACAATCACCTCTAGGGAGATTCAGACTGCTGTCCGCCTGCTCCTGCCCGGTGAGCTTGCCAAACATGCCGTGTCGGAGGGGACCAAGGCCGTCACCAAGTACACGAGCAGCAAGTAAGCTGGCTGGCCTGGCAGCCGGTGCCGGTCGACGCTCGCTTCATCTCATCACTGATCATCGCTCATCGCCTCCCATGCCGGCCGGTGCCGCTCCTAGCAGCACAAATAGGTCTTTTTCAAGACCAATAAATCAAATAGTGGACTTGCACCACAGATGATTACATCCGGGTCATTGTTGCAGCGGGTCGTCGGCTTCAAACAGACGCTGATCTGCACTTGTTTCGCACTTACCATGGTCGCTATCGAAATCGGAACAGAACCGCATGATAAGGGACGTAGCGGTGGCAGCTACTAGCGGCGTTTGAAATTTTGCCGTTTTTTAGGCGAACATGACGTCACTAAAACGTCATTTTCTCAAACTTTTTTTGACGGATTTCGCTCAAATTTTCAGGGAACGTGTATAATTGATGTGTAATAAGGTGCTGAAAGTTAAACGTCGCTGGCGTAACGCGTTTAGAAGTTATTGGCGAAAAACGGGAAGGGGGGGGGGGCAGTTTCTGCCCTCCCCCAGCAGGTTAAGGAACAGTTTTGAATCGCTTCGATTCCATTTTTTTTTTGCTCGGCCAGCCTAGCGCCAGTCTCGAGCGGTGGGACAGTTAACCCGGCAATTTTGACAGTTAACCCGGCAATTTTGGCCGGGATGCAAAAGTTACGTTAAACCGGTTTATGTTAAACCGGGAGCAAATAACAGCGTGGGAGCCTATCTTAGGTGTGGCAAAGCTAACGGAGTACTTACTTGTTGCCGAAGTGCCGAAAGAAGGCGCTGGAACCGAAAACACAACATTGGTTCATGTATTTATTAACATTCATACACACAGTCATACTTGTGTAAGGTGTCAGTGTTCGGTTGTGGGGTGTAATAGCCAGGGACAAAGTTCTATGAACTGAAAAACCCGGCGCCTATTGCAAAAGGAAAAACCCCGCGCTGAAGCCAAAATAGCGCGGGGAAAAAACCCTGTATCGTTTAAGCTAATGTGTAGGAGGGTGACGAAGAGGGAGATGGGAGACGGTTCCGCGCGGGAGGGACACCCGGGGTCGCCTAGCAGCAAACGCTTCAGCCCCCAGTCGGTGTTGGCGCTGCGACGGTTGTTGGCACGGGGCCTTTACCGGAGCGCGCAATATGTCTGTGCAAGGAGGGATAAGAAAAGGGACAGGGAGGTGACTCCGCGCGAGAAGGGCGCCCGGAGGCCAAGCAGGAAAAGCTAAGCCCCCAGTCGGTGTTGACGCTCAACGATCTCGGCCCAATCGACCTGATCGGAGCGCGCAATGTGGAGTCACCTAAGTGTTCGCGGTGCCGCGCCTCCGCCGCCGTTAGCGCGCGTGTAAATCACAGGTGATTAGGCCAGATCGACGATTCAACGGAGCAATTAGTGCGAATGAGAAGCGGTGGGGGAACAACATCGAACGATAATCACAAAAATCACAAGAACATCAACAGCAAGAATGAAAGATCAATCATTAGCACGTACAATCAACGGCGCGGCGGAGAGAAAATGGCGGAGAAGAATTTGTATTTGTATTTGTATTTGTATATTTAAAATCGCCAACAGACAATAAGTCCACTTAAAAGGCGAAGTCAAAGGGACAGTAAAACAGCACCCACCCACACACACAACACACACACCTACACACACACACACACACACTGAAGATAAAAACACGTAGAGTTATAAACACAGGAGATGTAAATAAATAAATAAATAAATAATAGCCTAAAAAGCCTAGTGAACAAGAAACACTAAAAGCACAGCGGATGCGATCACGCCGCTTCCAGCCCTTTCACATAGTTTAAAACATGTCCTCTAAAAGTGTAAAAACTATCGCTAAAAACATCAGCGGGACTTCTAGTTAAAAACACGTTCATGGCCTTCGGTAGTCGGCGCAGAAAACCATCCCCGACGGTCCGTACGCGCCAGGGAAGCTCGGCGAAGAGCCGCTGTGAGCGGGTTGATCGCGGCGGCACATGGAGCGGAAATCTACCAAGGAGGTTAGAAGAACGGATTTTACCGGCCAGGATATTCCTCAGGAAGAGCAGGTCGTGTTGGTTTCTACGGACAGACAGTGATGTAATACCAAAATGATGCAGAAGAGAAGGATAGGACAGAGAGGAACATGGCGAGGATGTGTGGCTATTCAACCACAACAAGAACTTGTGCTGCACACGATCAACCCGCTCTGTGTGGGATTTGGCCGCTCCCGCCCAGACCACGCAACCGTATTCCAAAATTGAACGAACATTGGCATAGTAAGTAACGAGTAACGTATGTTTGTTGAATTTCGATCTCTTAGTCCCGGCCTGAAAGGTTCTGATCATCAGGCCTAGGGCCCTGTTTGCCTGGCATACAATCCGGGACACGTGCGCCGAAAATGACAGCTTGCTGTCAATTGTGACGCCAAGATCTTTGATCTCGTCTACGCTCTCCAGAACAGCGCTGCCAATACGGTAGGTGGTCCGAACGGGAGCGCGCCGCAGAGTCACACTGAATGCTTTACATTTGGCTGGGTTTAGAGACAGACCCCATGTGGCCGACCAGGAGCTCAGCCGGTCAATGTCCGTCTGCAGAGAGTAGGAGAGAGTGTAGGAGAGGAGGAAGTTTCTGGTACTAGGCCAGGCCGGGGGTTAAAGTTCGTGGAGAAGTTGCGCGTCCCTGAGAAATGCGAAGAGTTTTTCGAGGAGAAGTGGATGGTCGTCTCCCAGGAGAGTGGGGAGATCCAGATATCATCTGTGCTTAAAAAGACAAAAACGAGACGATTAGATGGCTCTGATAAGAGCCATTGACATGTGCCAGCGAAACGGTCAGGCACATCGTTCACTTCTTAGCCGGGGCCTTTTTGGCGGCAGGCTTTTTGGCAGCCGTCTTTTTGGGCTTCGGTGCCTTGGGCTTCTTCGCCGGCGACTTGGCCTTCTTAGCTTTGGTTGGCTTGGCCTTGGGCTTCTGGGCCTTGGCGGGAGACTTGGCGGTCTTCTTTTTGTCCGCCGACTTTTTGGCAGCAGTCTTCTTTGGTGTCTTTTTCGCGGCCACAGGCTTCTTAGGCGACTTTGCGGCGGGCTTGGCCGGCTTGGCAGCAGCGGAAGACAGCTTGAACGATCCGCTGGCACCCTTGCCTTTAGTCTGCACCAGGGCGCCGCTGGTGACGCCAGTCTTGAGAGCCTTTTTGATGAACGGCGCCAGCTTTTCAACGTCGACCTTGTAGTTTGCTGCAATGTACTTCTTGATGGCGATCAGCGACGAGCCTCCTCGCTCCTTCAGACCTTTGATGGCTCCCTGGACCATCTCGTTGGTGGGCGGGTGCGTCGGCTTGGTGCGAGGCACCTTTGCCTTGGCCGCCTTGGCGGCGCCAGCAGCAGGGGCGGTGGCAGCGGTAGACTCGGTCATCTTTTTCTGGCGTCAGGTATCGAAGCTTTTTTTTTTTTTTTTTTTTTTTTTTTTTTTTTTTTTTGAATTTTGCTCCCGACAGGCCGAGGCCCTGGTCGGGGTAGGGGGAAGTTACTAGCTGGCAATTAGCCAGATCTTCCGTTTTACTTTACTTTAATGCCGGCTATGTTATTCCGGCCCAAGGCAATATTAAGAACAAAGTTTACGTTAGCCCGGCTCATGTGACGTCCGGTGGAAGCAAGTGCAAGGGAAAGCCAGAAAGGGTGCCAGAGTGGCAGTGCCGAGAGGGATTTTGAGTACTTACATTTCTTGCTGCTGAATCTTGATGCTGAAATGTGGTAGTGTTGTAATGTGTGATGTTGTTGTGTTGTGAGTTCCACCAGGAAAGTCCTAACTAGAAAAACCTGGTGCCTATCTTAGAGGGCAAAACCTGTGCGCTTTTGCCAAATTGCACAGGAAAAATCCCTTTGCTTTGATATTACGTTACGTTATATCGCTAATGTGTAAGTGTGTTTGTGGAGCTATGTGTCTCGAGTGGGCCTCAACCTTTAAGAGGGATCCCTGTCGAGAACCGCGAGAGGGATGGGCAGGTGCCGATTGCCGCCGCCGCCGCCGGAGGGACGCAAACGCGCGCGCTCGCAAACATAGACGAAATCACGGCACAACAAGAACAATGGAAACAAAAACAATTACGATGAAACCACGAGAGAAACCAAGAGAAACCAAGAAAAACCAAGAGAAAATCATGTGTCCAAGGAGTTGGGGGAGGAGCCCACCGCCGCGTGCTAATGGTCCCCGCGGCGGCGGCTGGTGCCCGTAAGCTCGGGGCTCCTACAAAACCCCCACCAAGTGCTGACTGGTATGATTAGAGAACTGACGTTTCAGTGCTGACTCCAGTGACGTAACAATCCATTAAACGGGTCGTTGCGGACGGCATAGTGCCGACACCTCTTTCTCCAAGCAGATGGGGGGCAGAGGAGCCCTCCGCCGCGTGCCAATGGTCCCCGCGGCGGCGGCTGGTGCCCGTAAGCTCGGGGCTCCTTAATTGACATGGCCAGTGTCCAGGAAATCAAAAAGATTGAGTCCCGCGCCCAGAACCGCTATCGACGGCTGGCCGACCACGGAACTGAGCGCGAGACTGTGTTTTTTTTTTTTTTTTTTTTTTTTTTTTTTTTTTTTTTTTTTTTTTTTTTTTAATTTTGTCTTCCCGGCATGCCTAAGGCAACCGCCAGGGAAGGGGAAATTACTAAGGCTGGCAATGAGCCAGATCTTTCGTTTTACTTTACTTTACTGTCAGCTATTTAATTCTGACCCAAGCAAGAGAGAGAAGCAAACTTTACTTTAATTCGGCTCATGTGGCGTCCGATTAACAAGGCAAGGGTGTCCAGAAAGGGGTAGAATATTCATACTTGCTGCTGTAAATCTTGCTGCTGATGGTGTGAGGTGTTGCAATGTGTGATGTTTGTTGTGGGATGTATTTACCAGGAAAAGTCCTAACTAGAAAAAACCTGGTGCCTAAGTCAAGGGGCAAAAACTGTCGAGTACAGTAAAAATCCCCACAATAGTTACGTTACGTTATATCTCTAATGTGGACAGTGAAAGTGTGATTGCGCAGGCTGTTCGCAGGGATCGGCCAAAATAAAAACCGGCCTACCGAGTGAGACAGCCAGCGGGTTATGGCAGCCGGTGTGACCCGGGTGCCCCAGTCATGTCCCGCCCGTCTCAGGGGTACAACTTTGACTGGAATTTGGTGGCTCTGGAGGAGTAGCCGTGAGGCATAGCTCGACTCCTAGGCAGCGATGTTGGTAGGGCTAGTGGTTACCCGTTGGAGGAATTCTCTGAAGGAAGATACGGCGTCCGTGGTGAGGGGGTCCGTCAAAATAGAAGCCAGCCACGGCTGCCCTGTACGCTTTGGATTCTGGGCGAAGGTCAAGGTCGTATAGTCGGATTTCATGGTCAAACCAGTAGAGGGTGGAGGGAGGGTAGGAAAGTCGCCTGCCGCTGGCGTACTCAAACTTCAGCGACCCGATGTCAGGTGGAGGGATCTCACCCCTGGGACGTCTCTTCGGGATCAGGTCTGGATCGGGATCGTCGGTGTCGTTTCGGGGGCTGTCAGGCTGGAAGCTCGCCGTGTAGCCTCGGGTGAACGGCCTGCTTCGAGAGCAGCCGAAGTCGTCGGGGTCCGTGGTTGGTGTCGGTGAGTCGGGGGTGTCAGTCTGGACTTCGGCAGAGACCAGTCGGGCGGGTCGAGTTTGAGAGGTCGAGTCGAAGGTGGTCAGTTTGGTCGTTTCGGTGCTGGCGTCGGTCGTCTGAGAGCTGGCTGTCTCGGTCTGGGTCTGAACAGGGACTGCGGTCGCCTTAGGGGCCATGACCTCACCATCTGTCTGGACAGAGGCGTCTGTGCGAGCCGGAGGGGGCTGCATCGTTCGGTGCTGACTCTCAAGTGGAGGCCAAGCTGTGGAGTTGAGCGGCGGGGGTTGGAATGGCGCTCGCTCTCGAGTGTCTCGTTTGGTGGTTTTCCAGACGGGGCAGCTGTTTCGGTCCCATGCTGGGTGTGGACCAGAGCAGAGAGGGCACTTTGGGACCGAGGTACAGTCACCTGTGGGGTGGCTGTCCCTGGCAGAGCACTGCCCGCAGACTGTCTCTTTTCGTCGGCAAGAGCGCATGGAGTGGCCTAGCTTCCAGCACCTACGGCATTGCCTTGGCAGCTGGATCCAGGGTCGAACAGGGACGGAGAGGTACCCGCAGAGGAGCTTTCTTGGGAGATCGAGTCCTTTAAAGCGAAGTCGAATCAGGAGGTTTGGAGTTCGGTCCTTGGATTTGAGCCTCTGCACCTCGATAACACCCTGCGGGGCTAGTTCGGTGAGGAGCTCTTCGTCAGAGAGGTCGCTGAGGTCCGGACAGTGAATGAGACCCTGCGATGACATCAGGTTGGTTGCAAGAACAGCCGAAACAGGTTTTCCGAGCATGGTTTGGCAGGAGAGAAGGGCAGAGCTTTGGTCTTTGTTGAAGGTCGAGATGAGAATTTTGCCAGATCCGAGTTGTTTGGTTTTTTCGACTTCCGAGTCACAGATCGAGCGGATTTCCCTGATGATGGCGAACGGGTTCCCTCGCAGTGGAGTGCCATCAGGCCGGCTCATCAGGATGAGAGCGCGGCCTTCTGGTGGGTCAAGGTCGGGTGGGAGACGCGCCCCTGGAGGCGGTCCGGTCGAGTCCATGGCCATGATCGGGGTCTGTTACAGGCAAAGATAAATAGTCCGGTTCGTTATCACCGCTAGGTTTCCCCCGGACTGAGCAGTTATCCTAGATGACCTACCTACAGTCACATAGAGCAAAAAGAGCTGAAGGCTTACTCAAAGTTAGCGACCAAGGTCGTCCATGGACGACCCTGGAGCTCAGTGAGGACACCGTGCGCTAACTGACGTGAAGCGTCGAACTGGTGCGTGAATATCGAAGGCGAGACTGTGCTTGCTTACCGGAAATCCAGAGAGCTGCCATAGACGATTCAGTCGGGACAAACACGACTGACGCAACAGTTTACTGATAACCGGCAGCCTGATCTCGACAATGGTGACATTTGTTTGCGCCCTAATGCTTCCAGGGACTCGTTGCGGTGAGCAGTCACGCACGCTGTGGTGGCGCCAACACTTTTCTTCCCTTTGGCAGCCGTCGATTTGGAGTAGACCACTACGTCGAGCGCAGTCAGGCTGTTTTTCAAGTTACTGTTGGCGAGCTGCTGCAGTGATCTGGCGACGTGGCATCATTTCATCGGCACAAATATACAAGCAGCGATGACCGGCTGACGAACGGAGCCAACGGGATCCACAACGCATCGATTGCGCTCCTTTCAAGCTACAAATGTCTGCAAACGGACGACAAACCTGGCTCGCAGCTGTCGTTTTCAAGGAAGACTTTTGAAAAAAGAAGCGTGCTGTGCAGTTTTCAGACAGACAGAGGCAGACAGATACGCCAATGGCGCTGCCAGGCGCCGTGTGAAGCCAGAAGCGCGCTCAAAGATGACAGAAGAGAACCGCCAACCGTCGCATGAACCCGCGTGTAACAGAAAGAGAGCTACCTAAAATATTCCAGCGTCACCGTCACAGTCAATATTCGGGGAAAACTGCAATTCTACGATATATGCACAGCTCTTCACTTTTTCGAGTCAGCTACACTTCACACATTACTTCACACGTCCTCGGCCGCTGCTCAGTCTCCGCCATCTTGCGGTTGAGTCGCTCGTCGAGCCTCGCACTCCTGTAACAAAGCTGAGATTCCTATGTAACAGCGGTAATAAATTGGGCCTTTAAGTACATTCAGTTCAATTTTTTTTTGTCCTCCCGGCAAGCCATGAGGCTATAGCCGGGGGAGGGGAAAGTTAATAGCTGGCAATTGGCCAGGTCTTCCGTTTACGTTACGTTAATGCCGGCTATTTAATTCCGGCCCAAGAACTAAGACAAAGGCCATTTTCAGCTTAGATAATAAATTCTTACGTAAGTGCATTTAGCATCACGCATGTCCCTACGTTTTGCTACCCTGAATCTATTTTTATATACCGTTACCTGGGCCCGCTACATGACGCTACCAGCAGCACTTTTCCCCTTTGCCGCTGGCAAATGAGTGACGATGGTGACCGCCGCCATTTTGAAGTGAACGTTTCAGCGCCGGTTTTTTGTTCTAGCATTGCAATAACGAGGATTAATGCTCTGATTGGAAACCTTCATGGTCGGAGGAGGAGACGTCAGACGACACTGGACACAACACACTCAACACACCCGTCCGCACTCTGCGAGCCGGCACAACGGGACAGGGGACGCGCGGTCCCCTGTCGCGGTCTCCCCCTCAATTAGCCGGAGGCGAGGACCGGACCGCCCGCTGCCGGCCGTACAGTCTTTAGAACGGTCAGCGGTCGCTAAATGCCAGTCGGTACGGTCTCTGCTGAAAGAGCACATAGCACGACCGGTGGGACCAAGGCCTTGCATACCGTGACACTTGAGTGGCATCGGTGGCACCCGAATAAAAAATGCCTACAATAATGCCGCCTAATTCCCATGGGAGTCCACGGGATTGGTAGTTTTCCCGAAGAGTCTTCGGAAAAGGTATGTTTCCGTGATAATTATAAGGGTGACCGAGAAGTGACCATAAAAGGCATTCCGAAAAATAGGCCATCAAAGCTTTTTCCCGTGAGAATATTCGGAAACAGGTTCCTCGCCCTTTCTGTACCGGTTTCCGATTATTCTTCGGTAAAGGTATGTTTTCGCGAGTATTATAAGGGTGACCGAGATGTGACCATGAAGGGCATTCCGCTAAATACACCATAGAAGTCAATGTTGTGTGCTACTAGGGAACGATCGTCCGAATTTGTTGCATTGAAATGCTACGGTCTCGGTAAGATTAATAACAAACGTCTCCTAATTATGATAACAACCTCACGAGACAAGCCCGGAATCGTCTATTATTTAAACCCCTTTAAAAGCAAAGCAATTAGGTAAATAATGGAATTCTGGAATACTGCTACCGCCCACCGGCACGACCGCCTGGCACAACAGCTGACAGCCAGGCGACAGCGGCCCCAACCTTATCCTGAAGAATATTGGCAGCGGCTGCCCGCTGCCGGCCGTCTAATCGGCCGTATCTGTGTTCGTGCTGCATTCGTGTGACAATATTACCACCGGCCTATTTCAATTACTGTGACTTACTTGTGCTTTGTTAAAGGGACCCTCCCACCTTCAAAAAAGTTTATGAAATGGCATGAAAGTGATGTCGCTCGGTTCAGAAAGAGCGAAAACGAATATCTACCAAATTTCACCGAAAAATATTCACCGGTTTTCAAGATATTAGACTTTTACTTTTGCTTACTTTTTGGGATCTCCGCTGTTCCTAGCGACTTTATTTGGAAGCAATAGTTTGGCAGCTGAAAGTGCGGCACTTATTGCGCGCAAAGCAGCATATACCACCGCGTGCTACAAAACGTTTTAGTCAAACATTTGAAAATCGTTAGATATCTGCGCTATATTTCCGATTTAAGGCATTTCTCGATGTTGTGAGTGCCGAAACCGGTAATTGTGAGCCAGGGACCCCATTTTGGCTACCTCAACTCAAATCTAATGTTAAGGTGGGAGAGTCGCTTTAAGACGTGTCTGTGCCCCATGCCAGCCTTTCCCAGCGCCCGTATAGGCACGAGCCACCGCCCGCAGTGACACCTCGTCGCTCAGGTGGCGCATGCTAGTTCTAACCTCGCTCCCCAGATGACACTAGCCGTCCGCACCAGGGGTGATACTGCACCGCAAGACACATTTAAGAACGGAGAGGCAGCTGCGGCCATGTGGGTGACAACACGTGATCGCCTGAGGCGGTCGGGGTAAAAATATTTTACCCTTGAATGCTGGATGCATGCACTGCGACTTTTTATTATAAGAATGAAGAGCGTGTAATCGACGTGTAAAGCGTGTAAAGGCGTGTAATCGACCGTATCCGGGACGATACGGCGAGGGGGGGGGGGGGTCGTACCCATTTCGTACCCGCCCCCTCCCCCCCTTGGCCGGCGCGTATGTAGAAAACCAATAGGTCCGGCGAGGGTTTTCATTGTGTTGACTTGCTTAAGCATAAAGGCCTAAGCATAAAGCATTGTGGGGACTCGGAAGGGGTGAGACTAAATGCTTACTTCGAAATCTAAGCTGCGTTGCGGCATTGGCGGTTATGTGCGGCGTGTATGCCGCATGATTAGTAAGCGGCGACCACTAAATTAAAAACTCAATAGCTTTGACCTGTTTTCAATGGATAACATTGCATACCAAAAATGTCCATCGCTCTCGTCATAGGATATTTAGATTTAAATAACTAACTTATCTTCATCATTGTTTTGAACCAAATTAATACTCAGCCGCGAACGTATAAGGTATAACCCCTTGCCGTTTCGCTCCTGATCAAGCTAGAGCTTCGCGCAAAAAACGAGCGTGTTGCCCGTGACGAGAGAAAGCCGATGATACCCAATTTTAAGGTCCTAGGTCATCGGTTGACCTTCCAGGTCAGGTCAATGACCCAAAAGGCGGGAAAATTGGGACCTGCTAGAACGTCGTAGTGTGGCTGCTATGGGGTTTTTCGGAGTGCTGATCACGAATATCATGCTAGTTTTGATCACAGATGATGTCTTCATTCATTTAGGCCAGGTCGGGTTAGGTCAGGTCAGGTCAACCAGTAGAGGTCCTGCCAGGTATTTGTAGTAGGTGTCAACCGCCTCTGACAGCCTCGTAACATGTTACGAAGGCACCAAAACTACTTTGTAAACGTTCATGTGGCTGCTTAATTCGAATTCAGCTCGAAAAAAAACTGACCTAGAAACATTTCAAACTCGAAAAAGTGAACCGAGGTCACCAAAGGTCAATGACCTGACCTGACCTTCAGGTGACCTTGACACCCACCCTAATGCATGGGGGCAACATCATATCACATGTTTGAACGCTTGAAACCACGAAAAGACTGCAAACGCGCTGCTAATGCGAGCCGACATACGCTGAATCGCGGTTCCGGCCAAACATGGTCTCGAAAAGTAGGTCACAGGTCAAAGGTCATTTGGGTCAGGGTCATGAAATTTTCAGGATGGCTGTTAAATTGATCAATGCGAGGGTACTGAAAGTTTCGTCGCGATCAGCCGCTTTTTCAGCGAGTTATTCGCGAAAAACCTTAGGGGGGTTGCATCAACCCCCCCCCCCCTGTGCGGGCGAGGTCATGTTTTGATAGCAAGACTGAAACAGACTTTTTTGGGTAGCCAGTAAATCGCATGCCAGAGCCTATTCAAATTCTTTTATCGGCCTTTATATGCACCAGTCGCATACAGGTACGGGATTTAGCATACGATTTCCAGACAATCGAAAGACTGTTTGGAGACAACAAAGGAAGGAATGAGTGAGTTAAGTTGAAAGTATTAATTTGGTTCAAAATGATGATGTAGATAACCTAGTTATTTAAAGCTAAATATCTTATGACGAGAGCGGTTGGCATTTTTGGTATGCAGTGTTATTCATTGAGAACCGGTCGGAGCGTTTGAGTCTTTAATTTAGTGGTCGCCGCTTACTAATCATGCGGCATACACGCCGCACATAACCGCCAATGCCGCAACGTAGCTAAGATTTCGAAGTAAGCATTTAGTCCCACCCCTCTCAAGCTCTCCCCCCGACTCCCTACTTCTGGCCTGGAGTCGTTGCCAAGCAACCGTTGGCATGACAACCCATCTGGGCACTCCGATTGGCTAAGGTTTCCCGCCATACCGGGATCACGGATTATGAAGGATGCTCAGTTGCCACTGGCCTCGGGGCACCTCTCCCGAGGTGGATCCACAATCCACCTACATATATACATATATATATATATATATGAGTAAACTTTGGCAGAATGTTATTCTTAATGCATTGTTTGTTGAAAGCGACAGCGAGCTGGGCGTTGACGATCTTCTTTTCTGTCGATTCGATCTTTCGCACTAGCTTCTTTCCGGGTTCGTTATATTCGTTAAGTAGTTCGGCGAATGTCATTGTAAGTAAAAATATAAAGCAACTGGTTGTAAGGTTCATATTTTCAACGTTTCATTGTAAATCAAACAACATTTTCAAGATCAGAACCTTGACTGTGTTAACAGTTGCATATCACGTCACTAGTGTACTCGAATATATAAAACAAACACGTGCATTGGTACGCTGGAGCATCTCTCCTTACATTTCTACGATCATATATACATCATTACATCATGGAAATATAGACATGTGACACCTACTCCTGTGTGGTAACATACCACATATCACCAGTGGTGCAACATCACACAGTTAAAGCGAGACGTGCACCCAGCGGTGCTCCACCGTACAGGGACAATGTTCCGCGTGCATTGACCTGCTTGTTGATGAGAGGGTCTAAGTCTCGAATGTATACCGCCTCGAGTGCTGTAAGATACCGTCCAGTGGCCCCATGTGCTAGTATTGTCGTGTTGGAGGTCAGCATATGTCTCGTCAGTCGTTGATGATGATGTTTTTCCATGTGTGTGAGTGGTCCACCGCTTTGTAGATGCATGGTCAGTCTACGTGAGAGTGAGGTCGTCGTCATGCCGATATAACCACTGTTGGGTAGAAGTGCACAGTCTTCTGTCATGCATTTAAAGTGGTATATCACGTTGGTCTGTTTGAGTGGTGAATTGTCTTTTGTCATGTTGTTACGTAATAGCAGGGATGATGTTTTTGGACTCTGATAGTATATGTTGAGCCGTACTTGGTGTGAGGGGTCTTGTACCTTACAATTGCGTTGTACTATGCTGTGGAGTACCTTTTCGTCCGTTCGGTATCCTGGTGACATGGTGTTACGGTAGTAAAGGTTGTGAACTGTCTCAGGCTTTGATGGTGCGGTTCCTGGTTGTGCGTGTCGATTCAGGGCCTCGTGAACCTGTTTGTCAATCATCTCTGCACTGTAGCCATTGCCAATCAGCATAACTTTAACACGTGAAAGTTCATCATGGACTAGAGTCCACGTGGAACAGTGTTTTATGGCTCGGTATACGTAGGCTCGTATTACACTCACTTTATATCGATCTGGACACTGGCTCTCGCCATGTAGACATTTGCCAGCGTCTGTGGGCTTTCGGTGCACGCTGGTCACGAATTCAGAACCCTCGGATGTGTCGATGTCTACATCAAGAAAGCTCAGTCTACCTGCTACGCTCTTTTCGGTTGTGAAACTTAATCCTGAGTATTGCTGCAGGTGAACCCTAAGACGGTCTAGCGCATCATCGTCTTTAACGTCAACCATGATGTCGTCCACATAACGATAATACATGCTGGGTCTGACACTGTCGTCCGCTAACACATGCTCCTCTACGTCAGCCATAAACGCTTGGGCGAATAGAACTCCCAGCGGGGACCCCATTGCTACACCGTCCTTCTGCAGAAAGAGTTTTCCTTTCGGGCATCTGAAAGGGGCTTTAGTGGTGCACAAACGAAGCAGGGCGGCCATGATGTTTTCAGGTACGTCGGGCGGCGCCATTGTCTCGTGATGGTAAGTGTATCTGGCTATGATGGCGATAGTACGCTCTAGAGGGACGTTTGTAAACAGATTTGACACATCTAGAGATGCCAGCATGCCTTGTTTTCTTCTTGTACGTAACATATCGATTAGCTCGCTTGATGACTTAAGAGAGTAGGTTGCTGGCACATACGGACTCAGAATATCATTGAGCCTCTTAGCGAGATGGTAGGTTGGGAGTGGGATTTGAGATATGATGGGACGCAGCGGGTTCCCTGCCTTATGCGTCTTCACGTTCCCGTAGAAGTAGCCTGGTTTAAACTCACCGATGACGCGTGGGAGCCGGGCATGGTCAGCTTTGATGTGCCTGTTGGCCGCGTCGATCAGATTGTTAGCGTCCTTTTTTAGCTGTTCGACGGGGTTCCGAGCTACTGGTATGAACTTACTTTCATCACTGAGGATTTCGGCAGCTTTAGCATAGTACTCACTAGAATCTAATATTACAAACACCTGAGCCTTGTCTGCTTTGCGTATCACTATGTCAGTGTTCTCACGGAGCTGTCTTGCGGCACGATGCAAACGTGGGGCTAATGCTGGCTTGTGAAGTCTGCTGCGATTTTTCGTTCCCTCGGCTTGAAGTTGTTCTTGAATGTCAGGGTTTACGATGATCTTCTTTTCAGCTTCGAGTTTACAAATATCTTGGTATAAGAGTTCCAGTTCCGCTTTTTTTGCTTGTGAAGAGAACCGAGGCGAGAACGCAAAGTTTACCCCAAGATTCAACAGCTCTTTCTGATCGTCAGTAAGAGATGCCTTAGACAAGTTTAAGTAGCCGTCAGTTGGTTTTGCTAGTGGTAGCCACCCGCCATAGAGATTACATAGCTTCTTCTGCACTCGACTTTCGACTACGTTCTGGTGATGTGAGAGTTGCTCAGCGAGAGCCTTCACCGTTCTACATTTTAAGTCTTCCGATGCGTCTAGATCTTCTAATGCGAGCTGATCAGCTGCAAGTTCACTGAAAAAAGTTTTTACCATCAATTTACTAAGTTACTAGCTTTGGTAAATTTTACCATCAGCCTACCATCATATTACTACCAGCCTACTATGGTGCTGAATACTATCCTGCCTTGACATGTTGATATTACCATGGTTACGTTTATCAGGGGTGGTTTTGTACCCCAGTTTACAAGGTGGTAACCACCTGAGGCTAGTAGATACCCTCGTAAGCTAATATTCCCTACCATAGTAAAATCAACCTTTCCACGGGCGGATCCAGCAGGTGAATTCGGCGATCAAGTCTCCTCCTTTCCATAGAGGTGTTTGCCAATTTTTGATATGTTGGAAGGAGCGTCATCCAAGGACTAGCTGAGACCCTGAGCAATTAATAGTTTTATGGACGAAAGGCCAGAAATTTCTTGCAACAGTTCCCTGGGTGTGCTTCTGCTGCTATGGTAAGGTATACCATGGCAACACCATGACAACACTACACCCTTACTAACAATCCACGTGCGTCTGACTCTGCTGCAGCGGCGCCGCCATGTCAGTTCCGGCCGCGCGCCGGCGTTGTGAAGGTGCTCCGTGGTTTTAAATATTTGAACGGTGATTGTGTGGGTGGTTAGCGTAGCTGACGGTGGAGGATACTCGGAAATAACAAGTAAGTCGTTGTATCTTCAGCATAATAATACTTATCTCACGAGTGCCATTTCCAGCAAAGATCGCAGCCTTTGTTTCGGTTCATGTTGTTGAATTTCCTTGAGACCCTGTTGGACCGGGTAGGGGGAGGGTGGTGGGGTGGGTATCATTGCGGGCATTTCCCAGCGTCGGAAATCAACGTGTTTTTTTATTTGTTAACCCACGCCTCACTGGGGTAGGTATGTGCTCTAACGCGCCCCACAGCACGTTACAGCACGTTACAGTGGGGGGGGGGGGGCTCCTAACTCCGAAACTACTGGGCCGATTGTCAAAATTCAAACGGCCCCTGGTAGCCCTGGAAATATTGTTGAGCGAAGCCTAATGTCATTGACCTCGAGGTCATCGATGACGTCACAGGTCAGGTCAAAGTAAAAATATCAGCGTCTTGGCACTCTGGGCGCCGGCCAACAAATCAGATCAGGCTCATTTTTTGTTTGCACACTCGTGAATATATGCGTAACATAACCTGAGGGTACCGAACTTGTACTTCGAATTTTTCAGGTCAAGGCCATCTCATCCCAGGTCACGAAAGCTTTATATCGTGCATCGGTGACGTGAGACATGTTTTATGGTTCATGTAGGCCATATATATCGAAATCAGTGTTGTATGTGTCAGTTTAGGCCATTTTAGCTGAATATAGCTGAGGTCAGGTCAGGTCACTTTAGGTCAAAAATGGTCAAATTTTGAAGTTGACATTTTTCAACAAAAAAGGTGTTTGTCAGATGAAGTTCACATATATTCAACGCATATGTGTTCAAACACATATAGACCCCGTTTCCATGGGCATCACTGATCCGGATCAGCAAACTTAAATCGTATTATATTTCTCGAACTCTTCGTTACATGATATAATTCCAAGTGGATTAGGCTTATATAATCAGTTAATCCCTTATTTTCATTTTCATATATTGTCTAACTATACTGGATTAGCTAATCCATTTTTACTGATCCGGATCAGTGATGCCCATGGAAACGTGGTCATATTCTGCTTTTTTTCATTCAGAAACGTATATGTAAAAAAAAATAAAAAATACAATTTCTGAGTTTTTATATTTATAATTTTCAAAATATTCAACATTTCGAAAGTCCGAAATCAGTTTGGTAGCCCTGTAGAGTCCACCCATGCAAAAAAAAGGATCTAGCTTAACCCTCAAGGCGGTGGGGGGGGGGGCATTTTTTGCATCCATCTTTAGTTTTCTTTCGATATATCTCCAGAACCGCTGCGCCGATCTTCACCAAACTTTCAGTACCCTTTTGCACATTGTGACCAATTTTTTTTTTCCAAAGGCTATGATAAGTTGGCCGCTACGTCGGAGTGACGTCATTTCTGCCATTGTCGACCAAAAAAAAAAGCTTCGCGGGAAGAGCTGTCAGGTCTATAAATTTGATTATGCATAAAAATGTTCAAGACATGAAATGTGTAGAATTACCAGGGCTACTATACTGTTCTCTCGATTTTGTTTTTGAAGTTGACCCCAAAAATAAAAAGAAATAGATATAATAGCCAAAAAATCCCAAAAGTTTTTCGATTTTCGAAACAAACGGAATATATGTAATAGCCATTATGGACTTCTATTCACATTCCAAGTATTAGATCGATAACTCCTTTTTGCCAAGTTATAACGAAAAAAACTGTTCAAAATTAATGACGTCAAATTTTCAAACTCGATTTTGGCAATTCTAGACCACAAAGCGCAAAACAAAGACCACCATTAGACTCGCCGTGACGAGTGGCATCGAATCAATACCAATTTTATGCGAAACTATCAACTTTGACCTGAAATTTGACCTTTTTGACCTGACATTGACCTGACCTCCACCAGAAAGTGACCAAAAAACCGTCCCTGATGGTCTTATAACCAACACCATTGAGGCGAATATGAAAAATTGGCCATAAAACATGCATCGCACAACCCTACTTAGTAAAGATAGGTTCATGTGCTGACCCTTGGTGATCGGACCTGGTATTATCAGTGACCTCCAATAGCAACATATGCTCGTATAATAGGCAACTCACGCCCTATCGCTGATTTTTGACAAAATGCCCTTTACTCGATGTTGCAGCGCATTCCTTAAAAGACCCGTGAACGGTGAAACATTTTATCTTTGACTTGGCCTGTGATGTCATCGGTAACCCCGAGGTCAATGAAATTGAAGTTCCCTCGACAAATTTAACAAGGCTATCGAACGCCATTTAAATTTTACCGATCCGTCATAGTAGCTTCGGAGATACGGGGGGGGGGGGGGGTCAAAAATCCCCCCTCCCACCGCGCGGAAGGTAGCCGGGAGGCCCACCGCTTGCCGGGTTAAAACTCAGATCTTGAGAGCGATTACCGTTGTTCAATGCTTTGCATCAAAATCGGCCGAACATGATGTCACTCTGGCGTCATTTCCGGCCGATCTATAGTAGCTACGAAAATTTTATTAGTGCACAAGGTGTCAAATAAATTGATGCAGCCGAAGGTCCTAAAAGCTTTGTTTTGATACGTCCAGCGGTTTTAAAGATATTGCGTAAAAACGAGAGGGGCTATGAATAGCCCTCCCCACAGTAGGGTGGGGGTTAACCCTCGCCCGTATTGGTGTTTTTCCAGCCACGAACGTTTAAGGGGGGGTCCGTTGAACCCCCTCCTTGCCGTTTCGCCCCTGATTGAGCTAGAGCTTCGCGGAAAAAACGAGCGTGCTGCCCGTGACGAGAGAAAGCCGATGGTACCCAATTTTATCCTAGGTCGTCGGTCCTAGGTCATCGGTTGACCTTCCAGGTCAGGTCAATGACCCAAAAGTGGGGAAAACTGGGACCTGTTAGAACGTCGTAAAACGTGGCTGCTATTGGGTTTTTTAGGGAACTGATCACGAATATCATGTTAGCTATGATCATAGATGATGTCTTCATGCATTTAGGCCAGGTCGGGTCAGGTCAGGTCAGGTCAACCAGTAAGGGTTTTGCCGGGTATTCGTAGTAGGTGCACTAGGTGGCAACCGCCTCTGACAGCTTCGTAACATGTTACGAAGGCACCAAAACTACTTCGTAAATGTTCATATATGGTTGTTAAATTCGAAATCAGCTAAAAAAACTAGCCTAGAAAGATGCTGATAAAACTCGAAAAAGTAAACCGAGGTCATCAAAGGTCAATGAACTGACCTGACCTTCTGGTGACCTTGACATCCATCCTAATGCATGGGAGCAGCATCATATCCCATGTTTGAACGCTTGAAACCACGAAAGGACTGCAAACGCGCGGCAAATGCGAGCCGACATACGCCGAATCGCGATTCCGGCCAAACATGGTCTCGAAAAGTAGGTCACAGGTCAAAGGTCATTAGTCAGGGCCATTACATTTTTTAGGGTAGGTGTAAAATTGATTATAACTCGAGGGTACTGAAAGCTTCGTTGCGGTCGGCCGCTTTTTACGCGAGGTATTCGCGAAAAACCGAGGGGGAGTCCGTTCGACCCCCCCCCCTATACGGGGGAGGGTTAACAAGCCAAAACGTTGCTAATTTTTATTTTGATCTGACCTGTGACGTCAACGGTGATCTCGAGGTCAATAAAATTAGGTTTTGCTCGACAGTTTTTCCAGGGCTATCAGACGCCGTTTCAGTTTTGACAATCGGCCCAGTAGTTTCGGAGTTGGAGCGGGGGGGGGGGGGGGGGTTCTATAAATAGCCCCCGCCTCCCCCAGTGGAGTGCGTTACAGAACATACCCCAGTGGGGCGCTGGTTAAGAGTAGAATTTTTGAATTATTGCCAACACTCAACACTGCACCTCATGGCAATTAATTCATTATAGGGCATTTTACCTGAACCAGCCTCTGGCCTAATGTCCCAAATTTGCTAAATTCCTCACCCTACAAATCCCCTGTTCTATTAGATGCTGCCATTTTTTTTAAAACAACTTATCTTAAATCCTTGTTTCATCAAACTGGGAGCTAGGTCACGGGACACTGCGAGTCAAGGTGGGAGGGGTAGGAGATAGAGTGTCACTGCAGCACACACAATCAATCTTTCCATTGGTTTATCTTATATCAATGCCTGCTCTTTTCCAGAGCTGGCTTTCGAAGTTCGAACCTTCGGTATATGGCTACCAATGCCCTTGGAGAAGGTGTTGCGTGATAAATCGCTGGAAGGGCGACATTCAACGATTGTGTGAAAAGAGACCGATTGCATTGTGATGATAAAGTGAACTGTAATAATTGTTGTTCATGCGCGTTGTTTGGTTATGTGCAGACGTAACTTTGTTTGTGGCCAAATGCTTTTTATGTGTGAAATATTTCATGTAGGTTACTAGGTAGATGCTTTGGAAAAGTGAAGAGCTGCTTTGTCGACTGCTAGGTAGATACTGTCATGCATGCTGTTGTGCATCAGTAAGTGGCTGTCGTAATGATAAACAAATTTGGCATGGATAGGCTAAAGCACAGCATATGAAGCATGCTGGTTGATGACTAGTAAGATCCTGTTAACCGACTGGTAATATCACAATAAATGTCACGTAGTAAACTATTGTTTTACGATGGTTGGCCAGCAAAGCAAAGCTGGTATCCAGATGACAAAAGGATGGTTTTACCATGATAAGTCATTAGTAAGCATTACCAGGGAGTAGCTAACGATAGTAAAGTCCTAGTTTCGTGCTAGTATCACGTGGGTTTTTGGGCATGGTATGACGACATATAGTTACCGTGTTAATACCATGGTAATTTTTACTGGCATTGGTATTCACATGGTTTTACATTCATATTAGGCCTAGTATTTGGGTCGTAAGTTAGTTTACCATAGGTAAGAGGCTGTTCAAAATATGACCACCACTCGAAAACTAACTAGGGTGGTATTTTTCTTAGTAGGCGGTACCAGGATAATACTAGCGTTAGTAGAGCTTTGGTTTCTTATTAGTTATGCTTTAGTTTCAAGGTAGTATGATGAAAAAATATTACCGTACTAAGACCATGGTATTTTGATGAGCATTGGTAGTTGCATAGTATTCCTTTGATATTGGGCCTAGTATTTGGATCGTAAACTGGTTTACCATAAGTAAAAGGCTGTTCAAAATATGACCACCACCCAAAAACTAACTAGGGTGGTATTTTTTTCTTTCAGTGTTTCTGCTGTAGGTCAAGGATCGTTTTCGTTTTTTCTTCGATTTGATTTAACACTAGTTTCTTCCGAAACTCAAGTGTAAATCGTCTCTGCTGTACTGCCTCGTCGAGATGGATATGAGTAAACTTTGGCAGAATGTTATTCTTAATGCATTGTTTGTTGAAAGCGACAGCGAGCTGGGCGTTGACGATCTTCTTTTCTGTCGATTCGATCTTTCGCACTAGCTTCTTTCCGGGTTCGTTATATTCGTTAAGTAGTTCGGCGAATGTCATTGTAAGTAAAAATATAAAGCAACTGGTTGTAAGGTTCATATTTTCAACGTTTCATTGTAAATCAAACAACATTTTCAAGATCAGAACCTTGACTGTGTTAACAGTTGCATATCACGTCACTAGTGTACTCGAATATATAAAACAAACACGTGCATTGGTACGCTGGAGCATCTCTCCTTACATTTCTACGATCATATATACATCATTACATCATGGAAATATAGACATGTGACACCTACTCCTGTGTGGTAACATACCACATATCACCAGTGGTGCAACATCACACAGTTAAAGCGAGACGTGCACCCAGCGGTGCTCCACCGTACAGGGACAATGTTCCGCGTGCATTGACCTGCTTGTTGATGAGAGGGTCTAAGTCTCGAATGTATACCGCCTCGAGTGCTGTAAGATACCGTCCAGTGGCCCCATGTGCTAGTATTGTCGTGTTGGAGGTCAGCATATGTCTCGTCAGTCGTTGATGATGATGTTTTTCCATGTGTGTGAGTGGTCCACCGCTTTGTAGATGCATGGTCAGTCTACGTGAGAGTGAGGTCGTCGTCATGCCGATATAACCACTGTTGGGTAGAAGTGCACAGTCTTCTGTCATGCATTTAAAGTGGTATATCACGTTGGTCTGTTTGAGTGGTGAATTGTCTTTTGTCATGTTGTTACGTAATAGCAGGGATGATGTTTTTGGACTCTGATAGTATATGTTGAGCCGTACTTGGTGTGAGGGGTCTTGTACCTTACAATTGCGTTGTACTATGCTGTGGAGTACCTTTTCGTCCGTTCGGTATCCTGGTGACATGGTGTTACGGTAGTAAAGGTTGTGAACTGTCTCAGGCTTTGATGGTGCGGTTCCTGGTTGTGCGTGTCGATTCAGGGCCTCGTGAACCTGTTTGTCAATCATCTCTGCACTGTAGCCATTGCCAATCAGCATAACTTTAACACGTGAAAGTTCATCATGGACTAGAGTCCACGTGGAACAGTGTTTTATGGCTCGGTATACGTAGGCTCGTATTACACTCACTTTATATCGATCTGGACACTGGCTCTCGCCATGTAGACATTTGCCAGCGTCTGTGGGCTTTCGGTGCACGCTGGTCACGAATTCAGAACCCTCGGATGTGTCGATGTCTACATCAAGAAAGCTCAGTCTACCTGCTACGCTCTTTTCGGTTGTGAAACTTAATCCTGAGTATTGCTGCAGGTGAACCCTAAGACGGTCTAGCGCATCATCGTCTTTAACGTCAACCATGATGTCGTCCACATAACGATAATACATGCTGGGTCTGACACTGTCGTCCGCTAACACATGCTCCTCTACGTCAGCCATAAACGCTTGGGCGAATAGAACTCCCAGCGGGGACCCCATTGCTACACCGTCCTTCTGCAGAAAGAGTTTTCCTTTCGGGCATCTGAAAGGGGCTTTAGTGGTGCACAAACGAAGCAGGGCGGCCATGATGTTTTCAGGTACGTCGGGCGGCGCCATTGTCTCGTGATGGTAAGTGTATCTGGCTATGATGGCGATAGTACGCTCTAGAGGGACGTTTGTAAACAGATTTGACACATCTAGAGATGCCAGCATGCCTTGTTTTCTTCTTGTACGTAACATATCGATTAGCTCGCTTGATGACTTAAGAGAGTAGGTTGCTGGCACATACGGACTCAGAATATCATTGAGCCTCTTAGCGAGATGGTAGGTTGGGAGTGGGATTTGAGATATGATGGGACGCAGCGGGTTCCCTGCCTTATGCGTCTTCACGTTCCCGTAGAAGTAGCCTGGTTTAAACTCACCGATGACGCGTGGGAGCCGGGCATGGTCAGCTTTGATGTGCCTGTTGGCCGCGTCGATCAGATTGTTAGCGTCCTTTTTTAGCTGTTCGACGGGGTTCCGAGCCACTGGTATGAACTTACTTTCATCACTGAGGATTTCGGCAGCTTTAGCATAGTACTCACTAGAATCTAATATTACAAACACCTGAGCCTTGTCTGCTTTGCGTATCACTATGTCAGTGTTCTCACGGAGCTGTCTTGCGGCACGATGCAAACGTGGGGCTAATGCTGGCTTGTGAAGTCTGCTGCGATTTTTCGTTCCCTCGGCTTGAAGTTGTTCTTGAATGTCAGGGTTTACGATGATCTTCTTTTCAGCTTCGAGTTTACAAATATCTTGGTATAAGAGTTCCAGTTCCGCTTTTTTTGCTTGTGAAGAGAACCGAGGCGAGAACGCAAAGTTTACCCCAAGATTCAACAGCTCTTTCTGATCGTCAGTAAGAGATGCCTTAGACAAGTTTAAGTAGCCGTCAGTTGGTTTTGCTAGTGGTAGCCACCCGCCATAGAGATTACATAGCTTCTTCTGCACTCGACTTTCGACTACGTTCTGGTGATGTGAGAGTTGCTCAGCGAGAGCCTTCACCGTTCTACATTTTAAGTCTTCCGATGCGTCTAGATCTTCTAATGCGAGCTGATCAGCTGCAAGTTTCTGCTGTAGGTCAAGGATCGTTTTCGTTTTTTCTTCGATTTGATTTAACACTAGTTTCTTCCGAAACTCAAGTGTAAATCGTCTCTGCTGTACTGCCTCGTCGAGATGGATATGAGTAAACTTTGGCAGAATGTTATTCTTAATGCATTGTTTGTTGAAAGCGACAGCGAGCTGGGCGTTGACGATCTTCTTTTCTGTCGATTCGATCTTTCGCACTAGCTTCTTTCCGGGTTCGTTATATTCGTTAAGTAGTTCGGCGAATGTCATTGTAAGTAAAAATATAAAGCAACTGGTTGTAAGGTTCATATTTTCAACGTTTCATTGTAAATCAAACAACATTTTCAAGATCAGAACCTTGACTGTGTTAACAGTTGCATATCACGTCACTAGTGTACTCGAATATATAAAACAAACACGTGCATTGGTACGCTGGAGCATCTCTCCTTACATTTCTACGATCATATATACATCATTACATCATGGAAATATAGACATGTGACACCTACTCCTGTGTGGTAACATACCACATATCACCAGTGGTGCAACATCACACAGTTAAAGCGAGACGTGCACCCAGCGGTGCTCCACCGTACAGGGACAATGTTCCGCGTGCATTGACCTGCTTGTTGATGAGAGGGTCTAAGTCTCGAATGTATACCGCCTCGAGTGCTGTAAGATACCGTCCAGTGGCCCCATGTGCTAGTATTGTCGTGTTGGAGGTCAGCATATGTCTCGTCAGTCGTTGATGATGATGTTTTTCCATGTGTGTGAGTGGTCCACCGCTTTGTAGATGCATGGTCAGTCTACGTGAGAGTGAGGTCGTCGTCATGCCGATATAACCACTGTTGGGTAGAAGTGCACAGTCTTCTGTCATGCATTTAAAGTGGTATATCACGTTGGTCTGTTTGAGTGGTGAATTGTCTTTTGTCATGTTGTTACGTAATAGCAGGGATGATGTTTTTGGACTCTGATAGTATATGTTGAGCCGTACTTGGTGTGAGGGGTCTTGTACCTTACAATTGCGTTGTACTATGCTGTGGAGTACCTTTTCGTCCGTTCGGTATCCTGGTGACATGGTGTTACGGTAGTAAAGGTTGTGAACTGTCTCAGGCTTTGATGGTGCGGTTCCTGGTTGTGCGTGTCGATTCAGGGCCTCGTGAACCTGTTTGTCAATCATCTCTGCACTGTAGCCATTGCCAATCAGCATAACTTTAACACGTGAAAGTTCATCATGGACTAGAGTCCACGTGGAACAGTGTTTTATGGCTCGGTATACGTAGGCTCGTATTACACTCACTTTATATCGATCTGGACACTGGCTCTCGCCATGTAGACATTTGCCAGCGTCTGTGGGCTTTCGGTGCACGCTGGTCACGAATTCAGAACCCTCGGATGTGTCGATGTCTACATCAAGAAAGCTCAGTCTACCTGCTACGCTCTTTTCGGTTGTGAAACTTAATCCTGAGTATTGCTGCAGGTGAACCCTAAGACGGTCTAGCGCATCATCGTCTTTAACGTCAACCATGATGTCGTCCACATAACGATAATACATGCTGGGTCTGACACTGTCGTCCGCTAACACATGCTCCTCTACGTCAGCCATAAACGCTTGGGCGAATAGAACTCCCAGCGGGGACCCCATTGCTACACCGTCCTTCTGCAGAAAGAGTTTTCCTTTCGGGCATCTGAAAGGGGCTTTAGTGGTGCACAAACGAAGCAGGGCGGCCATGATGTTTTCAGGTACGTCGGGCGGCGCCATTGTCTCGTGATGGTAAGTGTATCTGGCTATGATGGCGATAGTACGCTCTAGAGGGACGTTTGTAAACAGATTTGACACATCTAGAGATGCCAGCATGCCTTGTTTTCTTCTTGTACGTAACATATCGATTAGCTCGCTTGATGACTTAAGAGAGTAGGTTGCTGGCACATACGGACTCAGAATATCATTGAGCCTCTTAGCGAGATGGTAGGTTGGGAGTGGGATTTGAGATATGATGGGACGCAGCGGGTTCCCTGCCTTATGCGTCTTCACGTTCCCGTAGAAGTAGCCTGGTTTAAACTCACCGATGACGCGTGGGAGCCGGGCATGGTCAGCTTTGATGTGCCTGTTGGCCGCGTCGATCAGATTGTTAGCGTCCTTTTTTAGCTGTTCGACGGGGTTCCGAGCCACTGGTATGAACTTACTTTCATCACTGAGGATTTCGGCAGCTTTAGCATAGTACTCACTAGAATCTAATATTACAAACACCTGAGCCTTGTCTGCTTTGCGTATCACTATGTCAGTGTTCTCACGGAGCTGTCTTGCGGCACGATGCAAACGTGGGGCTAATGCTGGCTTGTGAAGTCTGCTGCGATTTTTCGTTCCCTCGGCTTGAAGTTGTTCTTGAATGTCAGGGTTTACGATGATCTTCTTTTCAGCTTCGAGTTTACAAATATCTTGGTATAAGAGTTCCAGTTCCGCTTTTTTTGCTTGTGAAGAGAACCGAGGCGAGAACGCAAAGTTTACCCCAAGATTCAACAGCTCTTTCTGATCGTCAGTAAGAGATGCCTTAGACAAGTTTAAGTAGCCGTCAGTTGGTTTTGCTAGTGGTAGCCACCCGCCATAGAGATTACATAGCTTCTTCTGCACTCGACTTTCGACTACGTTCTGGTGATGTGAGAGTTGCTCAGCGAGAGCCTTCACCGTTCTACATTTTAAGTCTTCCGATGCGTCTAGATCTTCTAATGCGAGCTGATCAGCTGCAAGTTTCTGCTGTAGGTCAAGGATCGTTTTCGTTTTTTCTTCGATTTGATTTAACACTAGTTTCTTCCGAAACTCAAGTGTAAATCGTCTCTGCTGTACTGCCTCGTCGAGATGGATATGAGTAAACTTTGGCAGAATGTTATTCTTAATGCATTGTTTGTTGAAAGCGACAGCGAGCTGGGCGTTGACGATCTTCTTTTCTGTCGATTCGATCTTTCGCACTAGCTTCTTTCCGGGTTCGTTATATTCGTTAAGTAGTTCGGCGAATGTCATTGTAAGTAAAAATATAAAGCAACTGGTTGTAAGGTTCATATTTTCAACGTTTCATTGTAAATCAAACAACATTTTCAAGATCAGAACCTTGACTGTGTTAACAGTTGCATATCACGTCACTAGTGTACTCGAATATATAAAACAAACACGTGCATTGGTACGCTGGAGCATCTCTCCTTACATTTCTACGATCATATATACATCATTACATCATGGAAATATAGACATGTGACACCTACTCCTGTGTGGTAACATACCACATATCACCAGTGGTGCAACATCACACAGTTAAAGCGAGACGTGCACCCAGCGGTGCTCCACCGTACAGGGACAATGTTCCGCGTGCATTGACCTGCTTGTTGATGAGAGGGTCTAAGTCTCGAATGTATACCGCCTCGAGTGCTGTAAGATACCGTCCAGTGGCCCCATGTGCTAGTATTGTCGTGTTGGAGGTCAGCATATGTCTCGTCAGTCGTTGATGATGATGTTTTTCCATGTGTGTGAGTGGTCCACCGCTTTGTAGATGCATGGTCAGTCTACGTGAGAGTGAGGTCGTCGTCATGCCGATATAACCACTGTTGGGTAGAAGTGCACAGTCTTCTGTCATGCATTTAAAGTGGTATATCACGTTGGTCTGTTTGAGTGGTGAATTGTCTTTTGTCATGTTGTTACGTAATAGCAGGGATGATGTTTTTGGACTCTGATAGTATATGTTGAGCCGTACTTGGTGTGAGGGGTCTTGTACCTTACAATTGCGTTGTACTATGCTGTGGAGTACCTTTTCGTCCGTTCGGTATCCTGGTGACATGGTGTTACGGTAGTAAAGGTTGTGAACTGTCTCAGGCTTTGATGGTGCGGTTCCTGGTTGTGCGTGTCGATTCAGGGCCTCGTGAACCTGTTTGTCAATCATCTCTGCACTGTAGCCATTGCCAATCAGCATAACTTTAACACGTGAAAGTTCATCATGGACTAGAGTCCACGTGGAACAGTGTTTTATGGCTCGGTATACGTAGGCTCGTATTACACTCACTTTATATCGATCTGGACACTGGCTCTCGCCATGTAGACATTTGCCAGCGTCTGTGGGCTTTCGGTGCACGCTGGTCACGAATTCAGAACCCTCGGATGTGTCGATGTCTACATCAAGAAAGCTCAGTCTACCTGCTACGCTCTTTTCGGTTGTGAAACTTAATCCTGAGTATTGCTGCAGGTGAACCCTAAGACGGTCTAGCGCATCATCGTCTTTAACGTCAACCATGATGTCGTCCACATAACGATAATACATGCTGGGTCTGACACTGTCGTCCGCTAACACATGCTCCTCTACGTCAGCCATAAACGCTTGGGCGAATAGGCGAATCTCCCACCGATGACGCGTGGGAGCCGGGCATGGTCAGCTTTGATGTGCCTGTTGGCCGCGTCGATCAGATTGTTAGCGTCCTTTTTTAGCTGTTCGACGGGGTTCCGAGCCACTGGTATGAACTTACTTTCATCACTGAGGATTTCGGCAGCTTTAGCATAGTACTCACTAGAATCTAATATTACAAACACCTGAGCCTTGTCTGCTTTGCGTATCACTATGTCAGTGTTCTCACGGAGCTGTCTTGCGGCACGATGCAAACGTGGGGCTAATGCTGGCTTGTGAAGTCTGCTGCGATTTTTCGTTCCCTCGGCTTGAAGTTGTTCTTGAATGTCAGGGTTTACGATGATCTTCTTTTCAGCTTCGAGTTTACAAATATCTTGGTATAAGAGTTCCAGTTCCGCTTTTTTTGCTTGTGAAGAGAACCGAGGCGAGAACGCAAAGTTTACCCCAAGATTCAACAGCTCTTTCTGATCGTCAGTAAGAGATGCCTTAGACAAGTTTAAGTAGCCGTCAGTTGGTTTTGCTAGTGGTAGCCACCCGCCATAGAGATTACATAGCTTCTTCTGCACTCGACTTTCGACTACGTTCTGGTGATGTGAGAGTTGCTCAGCGAGAGCCTTCACCGTTCTACATTTTAAGTCTTCCGATGCGTCTAGATCTTCTAATGCGAGCTGATCAGCTGCAAGTTTCTGCTGTAGGTCAAGGATCGTTTTCGTTTTTTCTTCGATTTGATTTAACACTAGTTTCTTCCGAAACTCAAGTGTAAATCGTCTCTGCTGTACTGCCTCGTCGAGATGGATATGAGTAAACTTTGGCAGAATGTTATTCTTAATGCATTGTTTGTTGAAAGCGACAGCGAGCTGGGCGTTGACGATCTTCTTTTCTGTCGATTCGATCTTTCGCACTAGCTTCTTTCCGGGTTCGTTATATTCGTTAAGTAGTTCGGCGAATGTCATTGTAAGTAAAAATATAAAGCAACTGGTTGTAAGGTTCATATTTTCAACGTTTCATTGTAAATCAAACAACATTTTCAAGATCAGAACCTTGACTGTGTTAACAGTTGCATATCACGTCACTAGTGTACTCGAATATATAAAACAAACACGTGCATTGGTACGCTGGAGCATCTCTCCTTACATTTCTACGATCATATATACATCATTACATCATGGAAATATAGACATGTGACACCTACTCCTGTGTGGTAACATACCACATATCACCAGTGGTGCAACATCACACAGTTAAAGCGAGACGTGCACCCAGCGGTGCTCCACCGTACAGGGACAATGTTCCGCGTGCATTGACCTGCTTGTTGATGAGAGGGTCTAAGTCTCGAATGTATACCGCCTCGAGTGCTGTAAGATACCGTCCAGTGGCCCCATGTGCTAGTATTGTCGTGTTGGAGGTCAGCATATGTCTCGTCAGTCGTTGATGATGATGTTTTTCCATGTGTGTGAGTGGTCCACCGCTTTGTAGATGCATGGTCAGTCTACGTGAGAGTGAGGTCGTCGTCATGCCGATATAACCACTGTTGGGTAGAAGTGCACAGTCTTCTGTCATGCATTTAAAGTGGTATATCACGTTGGTCTGTTTGAGTGGTGAATTGTCTTTTGTCATGTTGTTACGTAATAGCAGGGATGATGTTTTTGGACTCTGATAGTATATGTTGAGCCGTACTTGGTGTGAGGGGTCTTGTACCTTACAATTGCGTTGTACTATGCTGTGGAGTACCTTTTCGTCCGTTCGGTATCCTGGTGACATGGTGTTACGGTAGTAAAGGTTGTGAACTGTCTCAGGCTTTGATGGTGCGGTTCCTGGTTGTGCGTGTCGATTCAGGGCCTCGTGAACCTGTTTGTCAATCATCTCTGCACTGTAGCCATTGCCAATCAGCATAACTTTAACACGTGAAAGTTCATCATGGACTAGAGTCCACGTGGAACAGTGTTTTATGGCTCGGTATACGTAGGCTCGTATTACACTCACTTTATATCGATCTGGACACTGGCTCTCGCCATGTAGACATTTGCCAGCGTCTGTGGGCTTTCGGTGCACGCTGGTCACGAATTCAGAACCCTCGGATGTGTCGATGTCTACATCAAGAAAGCTCAGTCTACCTGCTACGCTCTTTTCGGTTGTGAAACTTAATCCTGAGTATTGCTGCAGGTGAACCCTAAGACGGTCTAGCGCATCATCGTCTTTAACGTCAACCATGATGTCGTCCACATAACGATAATACATGCTGGGTCTGACACTGTCGTCCGCTAACACATGCTCCTCTACGTCAGCCATAAACGCTTGGGCGAATAGAACTCCCAGCGGGGACCCCATTGCTACACCGTCCTTCTGCAGAAAGAGTTTTCCTTTCGGGCATCTGAAAGGGGCTTTAGTGGTGCACAAACGAAGCAGGGCGGCCATGATGTTTTCAGGTACGTCGGGCGGCGCCATTGTCTCGTGATGGTAAGTGTATCTGGCTATGATGGCGATAGTACGCTCTAGAGGGACGTTTGTAAACAGATTTGACACATCTAGAGATGCCAGCATGCCTTGTTTTCTTCTTGTACGTAACATATCGATTAGCTCGCTTGATGACTTAAGAGAGTAGGTTGCTGGCACATACGGACTCAGAATATCATTGAGCCTCTTAGCGAGATGGTAGGTTGGGAGTGGGATTTGAGATATGATGGGACGCAGCGGGTTCCCTGCCTTATGCGTCTTCACGTTCCCGTAGAAGTAGCCTGGTTTAAACTCACCGATGACGCGTGGGAGCCGGGCATGGTCAGCTTTGATGTGCCTGTTGGCCGCGTCGATCAGATTGTTAGCGTCCTTTTTTAGCTGTTCGACGGGGTTCCGAGCCACTGGTATGAACTTACTTTCATCACTGAGGATTTCGGCAGCTTTAGCATAGTACTCACTAGAATCTAATATTACAAACACCTGAGCCTTGTCTGCTTTGCGTATCACTATGTCAGTGTTCTCACGGAGCTGTCTTGCGGCACGATGCAAACGTGGGGCTAATGCTGGCTTGTGAAGTCTGCTGCGATTTTTCGTTCCCTCGGCTTGAAGTTGTTCTTGAATGTCAGGGTTTACGATGATCTTCTTTTCAGCTTCGAGTTTACAAATATCTTGGTATAAGAGTTCCAGTTCCGCTTTTTTTGCTTGTGAAGAGAACCGAGGCGAGAACGCAAAGTTTACCCCAAGATTCAACAGCTCTTTCTGATCGTCAGTAAGAGATGCCTTAGACAAGTTTAAGTAGCCGTCAGTTGGTTTTGCTAGTGGTAGCCACCCGCCATAGAGATTACATAGCTTCTTCTGCACTCGACTTTCGACTACGTTCTGGTGATGTGAGAGTTGCTCAGCGAGAGCCTTCACCGTTCTACATTTTAAGTCTTCCGATGCGTCTAGATCTTCTAATGCGAGCTGATCAGCTGCAAGTTTCTGCTGTAGGTCAAGGATCGTTTTCGTTTTTTCTTCGATTTGATTTAACACTAGTTTCTTCCGAAACTCAAGTGTAAATCGTCTCTGCTGTACTGCCTCGTCGAGATGGATATGAGTAAACTTTGGCAGAATGTTATTCTTAATGCATTGTTTGTTGAAAGCGACAGCGAGCTGGGCGTTGACGATCTTCTTTTCTGTCGATTCGATCTTTCGCACTAGCTTCTTTCCGGGTTCGTTATATTCGTTAAGTAGTTCGGCGAATGTCATTGTAAGTAAAAATATAAAGCAACTGGTTGTAAGGTTCATATTTTCAACGTTTCATTGTAAATCAAACAACATTTTCAAGATCAGAACCTTGACTGTGTTAACAGTTGCATATCACGTCACTAGTGTACTCGAATATATAAAACAAACACGTGCATTGGTACGCTGGAGCATCTCTCCTTACATTTCTACGATCATATATACATCATTACATCATGGAAATATAGACATGTGACACCTACTCCTGTGTGGTAACATACCACATATCACCAGTGGTGCAACATCACACAGTTAAAGCGAGACGTGCACCCAGCGGTGCTCCACCGTACAGGGACAATGTTCCGCGTGCATTGACCTGCTTGTTGATGAGAGGGTCTAAGTCTCGAATGTATACCGCCTCGAGTGCTGTAAGATACCGTCCAGTGGCCCCATGTGCTAGTATTGTCGTGTTGGAGGTCAGCATATGTCTCGTCAGTCGTTGATGATGATGTTTTTCCATGTGTGTGAGTGGTCCACCGCTTTGTAGATGCATGGTCAGTCTACGTGAGAGTGAGGTCGTCGTCATGCCGATATAACCACTGTTGGGTAGAAGTGCACAGTCTTCTGTCATGCATTTAAAGTGGTATATCACGTTGGTCTGTTTGAGTGGTGAATTGTCTTTTGTCATGTTGTTACGTAATAGCAGGGATGATGTTTTTGGACTCTGATAGTATATGTTGAGCCGTACTTGGTGTGAGGGGTCTTGTACCTTACAATTGCGTTGTACTATGCTGTGGAGTACCTTTTCGTCCGTTCGGTATCCTGGTGACATGGTGTTACGGTAGTAAAGGTTGTGAACTGTCTCAGGCTTTGATGGTGCGGTTCCTGGTTGTGCGTGTCGATTCAGGGCCTCGTGAACCTGTTTGTCAATCATCTCTGCACTGTAGCCATTGCCAATCAGCATAACTTTAACACGTGAAAGTTCATCATGGACTAGAGTCCACGTGGAACAGTGTTTTATGGCTCGGTATACGTAGGCTCGTATTACACTCACTTTATATCGATCTGGACACTGGCTCTCGCCATGTAGACATTTGCCAGCGTCTGTGGGCTTTCGGTGCACGCTGGTCACGAATTCAGAACCCTCGGATGTGTCGATGTCTACATCAAGAAAGCTCAGTCTACCTGCTACGCTCTTTTCGGTTGTGAAACTTAATCCTGAGTATTGCTGCAGGTGAACCCTAAGACGGTCTAGCGCATCATCGTCTTTAACGTCAACCATGATGTCGTCCACATAACGATAATACATGCTGGGTCTGACACTGTCGTCCGCTAACACATGCTCCTCTACGTCAGCCATAAACGCTTGGGCGAATAGAACTCCCAGCGGGGACCCCATTGCTACACCGTCCTTCTGCAGAAAGAGTTTTCCTTTCGGGCATCTGAAAGGGGCTTTAGTGGTGCACAAACGAAGCAGGGCGGCCATGATGTTTTCAGGTACGTCGGGCGGCGCCATTGTCTCGTGATGGTAAGTGTATCTGGCTATGATGGCGATAGTACGCTCTAGAGGGACGTTTGTAAACAGATTTGACACATCTAGAGATGCCAGCATGCCTTGTTTTCTTCTTGTACGTAACATATCGATTAGCTCGCTTGATGACTTAAGAGAGTAGGTTGCTGGCACATACGGACTCAGAATATCATTGAGCCTCTTAGCGAGATGGTAGGTTGGGAGTGGGATTTGAGATATGATGGGACGCAGCGGGTTCCCTGCCTTATGCGTCTTCACGTTCCCGTAGAAGTAGCCTGGTTTAAACTCACCGATGACGAAGAAAACAAGGCATGCTGGCATCTCTAGATGTGTCAAATCTGTTTACAAACGTCCCTCTAGAGCGTACTATCGCCATCATAGCCAGATACACTTACCATCACGAGACAATGGCGCCGCCCGACGTACCTGAAAACATCATGGCCGCCCTGCTTCGTTTGTGCACCACTAAAGCCCCTTTCAGATGCCCGAAAGGAAAACTCTTTCTGCAGAAGGACGGTGTAGCAATGGGGTCCCCGCTGGGAGTTCTATTCGCCCAAGCGTTTATGGCTGACGTAGAGGAGCATGTGTTAGCGGACGACAGTGTCAGACCCAGCATGTATTATCGTTATGTGGACGACATCATGGTTGACGTTAAAGACGATGATGCGCTAGACCGTCTTAGGGTTCACCTGCAGCAATACTCAGGATTAAGTTTCACAACCGAAAAGAGCGTAGCAGGTAGACTGAGCTTTCTTGATGTAGACATCGACACATCCGAGGGTTCTGAATTCGTGACCAGCGTGCACCGAAAGCCCACAGACGCTGGCAAATGTCTACATGGCGAGAGCCAGTGTCCAGATCGATATAAAGTGAGTGTAATACGAGCCTACGTATACCGAGCCATAAAACACTGTTCCACGTGGACTCTAGTCCATGATGAACTTTCACGTGTTAAAGTTATGCTGATTGGCAATGGCTACAGTGCAGAGATGATTGACAAACAGGTTCACGAGGCCCTGAATCGACACGCACAACCAGGAACCGCACCATCAAAGCCTGAGACAGTTCACAACCTTTACTACCGTAACACCATGTCACCAGGATACCGAACGGACGAAAAGGTACTCCACAGCATAGTACAACGCAATTGTAAGGTACAAGACCCCTCACACCAAGTACGGCTCAACATATACTATCAGAGTCCAAAAACATCATCCCTGCTATTACGTAACAACATGACAAAAGACAATTCACCACTCAAACAGACCAACGTGATATACCACTTTAAATGCATGACAGAAGACTGTGCACTTCTACCCAACAGTGGTTATATCGGCATGACGACGACCTCACTCTCACGTAGACTGACCATGCATCTACAAAGCGGTGGACCACTCACACACATGGAAAAACATCATCATCAACGACTGACGAGACATATGCTGACCTCCAACACGACAATACTAGCACATGGGGCCACTGGACGGTATCTTACAGCACTCGAGGCGGTATACATTCGAGACTTAGACCCTCTCATCAACAAGCAGGTCAATGCACGCGGAACATTGTCCCTGTACGGTGGAGCACCGCTGGGTGCACGTCTCGCTTTAACTGTGTGATGTTGCACCACTGGTGATATGTGGTATGTTACCACACAGGAGTAGGTGTCACATGTCTATATTTCCATGATGTAATGATGTATATATGATCGTAGAAATGTAAGGAGAGATGCTCCAGCGTACCAATGCACGTGTTTGTTTTATATATTCGAGTACACTAGTGACGTGATATGCAACTGTTAACACAGTCAAGGTTCTGATCTTGAAAATGTTGTTTGATTTACAATGAAACGTTGAAAATATGAACCTTACAACCAGTTGCTTTATATTTTTACTTACAATGACATTCGCCGAACTACTTAACGAATATAACGAACCCGGAAAGAAGCTAGTGCGAAAGATCGAATCGACAGAAAAGAAGATCGTCAACGCCCAGCTCGCTGTCGCTTTCAACAAACAATGCATTAAGAATAACATTCTGCCAAAGTTTACTCATATCCATCTCGACGAGGCAGTACAGCAGAGACGATTTACACTTGAGTTTCGGAAGAAACTAGTGTTAAATCAAATCGAAGAAAAAACGAAAACGATCCTTGACCTACAGCAGAAACTTGCAGCTGATCAGCTCGCATTAGAAGATCTAGACGCATCGGAAGACTTAAAATGTAGAACGGTGAAGGCTCTCGCTGAGCAACTCTCACATCACCAGAACGTAGTCGAAAGTCGAGTGCAGAAGAAGCTATGTAATCTCTATGGCGGGTGGCTACCACTAGCAAAACCAACTGACGGCTACTTAAACTTGTCTAAGGCATCTCTTACTGACGATCAGAAAGAGCTGTTGAATCTTGGGGTAAACTTTGCGTTCTCGCCTCGGTTCTCTTCACAAGCAAAAAAAGCGGAACTGGAACTCTTATACCAAGATATTTGTAAACTCGAAGCTGAAAAGAAGATCATCGTAAACCCTGACATTCAAGAACAACTTCAAGCCGAGGGAACGAAAAATCGCAGCAGACTTCACAAGCCAGCATTAGCCCCACGTTTGCATCGTGCCGCAAGACAGCTCCGTGAGAACACTGACATAGTGATACGCAAAGCAGACAAGGCTCAGGTGTTTGTAATATTAGATTCTAGTGAGTACTATGCTAAAGCTGCCGAAATCCTCAGTGATGAAAGTAAGTTCATACCAGTGGCTCGGAACCCCGTCGAACAGCTAAAAAAGGACGCTAACAATCTGATCGACGCGGCCAACAGGCACATCAAAGCTGACCATGCCCGGCTCCCACGCGTCATCGGTGAGTTTAAACCAGGCTACTTCTACGGGAACGTGAAGACGCATAAGGCAGGGAACCCGCTGCGTCCCATCATATCTCAAATCCCACTCCCAACCTACCATCTCGCTAAGAGGCTCAATGATATTCTGAGTCCGTATGTGCCAGCAACCTACTCTCTTAAGTCATCAAGCGAGCTAATCGATATGTTACGTACAAGAAGAAAACAAGGCATGCTGGCATCTCTAGATGTGTCAAATCTGTTTACAAACGTCCCTCTAGAGCGTACTATCGCCATCATAGCCAGATACACTTACCATCACGAGACAATGGCGCCGCCCGACGTACCTGAAAACATCATGGCCGCCCTGCTTCGTTTGTGCACCACTAAAGCCCCTTTCAGATGCCCGAAAGGAAAACTCTTTCTGCAGAAGGACGGTGTAGCAATGGGGTCCCCGCTGGGAGTTCTATTCGCCCAAGCGTTTATGGCTGACGTAGAGGAGCATGTGTTAGCGGACGACAGTGTCAGACCCAGCATGTATTATCGTTATGTGGACGACATCATGGTTGACGTTAAAGACGATGATGCGCTAGACCGTCTTAGGGTTCACCTGCAGCAATACTCAGGATTAAGTTTCACAACCGAAAAGAGCGTAGCAGGTAGACTGAGCTTTCTTGATGTAGACATCGACACATCCGAGGGTTCTGAATTCGTGACCAGCGTGCACCGAAAGCCCACAGACGCTGGCAAATGTCTACATGGCGAGAGCCAGTGTCCAGATCGATATAAAGTGAGTGTAATACGAGCCTACGTATACCGAGCCATAAAACACTGTTCCACGTGGACTCTAGTCCATGATGAACTTTCACGTGTTAAAGTTATGCTGATTGGCAATGGCTACAGTGCAGAGATGATTGACAAACAGGTTCACGAGGCCCTGAATCGACACGCACAACCAGGAACCGCACCATCAAAGCCTGAGACAGTTCACAACCTTTACTACCGTAACACCATGTCACCAGGATACCGAACGGACGAAAAGGTACTCCACAGCATAGTACAACGCAATTGTAAGGTACAAGACCCCTCACACCAAGTACGGCTCAACATATACTATCAGAGTCCAAAAACATCATCCCTGCTATTACGTAACAACATGACAAAAGACAATTCACCACTCAAACAGACCAACGTGATATACCACTTTAAATGCATGACAGAAGACTGTGCACTTCTACCCAACAGTGGTTATATCGGCATGACGACGACCTCACTCTCACGTAGACTGACCATGCATCTACAAAGCGGTGGACCACTCACACACATGGAAAAACATCATCATCAACGACTGACGAGACATATGCTGACCTCCAACACGACAATACTAGCACATGGGGCCACTGGACGGTATCTTACAGCACTCGAGGCGGTATACATTCGAGACTTAGACCCTCTCATCAACAAGCAGGTCAATGCACGCGGAACATTGTCCCTGTACGGTGGAGCACCGCTGGGTGCACGTCTCGCTTTAACTGTGTGATGTTGCACCACTGGTGATATGTGGTATGTTACCACACAGGAGTAGGTGTCACATGTCTATATTTCCATGATGTAATGATGTATATATGATCGTAGAAATGTAAGGAGAGATGCTCCAGCGTACCAATGCACGTGTTTGTTTTATATATTCGAGTACACTAGTGACGTGATATGCAACTGTTAACACAGTCAAGGTTCTGATCTTGAAAATGTTGTTTGATTTACAATGAAACGTTGAAAATATGAACCTTACAACCAGTTGCTTTATATTTTTACTTACAATGACATTCGCCGAACTACTTAACGAATATAACGAACCCGGAAAGAAGCTAGTGCGAAAGATCGAATCGACAGAAAAGAAGATCGTCAACGCCCAGCTCGCTGTCGCTTTCAACAAACAATGCATATATATATATATATATGTATATATATATATATATATATATATATATATATATATATATATATATATATATATATATATATATTCATAAGGAGTCGGCACTCTCCGGGCGGTCCTGTATCAACATTGAAGCAAACCACCGCTCCCTCTGGTCAACCACTGGTTCGGAGTACCGCCGGTAGGTGGCAGGGCACTCTCCGGGCGGCCCTGTATCAACCGGGTTACGGACAAAAGTACGTATCGCTTAAGTACCTAGGACAAAAGTACGTAAGCAAAAGTACGTAGGATTAAAGTACGTATCGCAGAAGTACGTACAGTATAAAGTACGTATGGACAAAAGTACGTCAGGGACAAAAGTACGTATCGCAGAAGTACGTACAATATAAAGTACGTATGGACAAAAGTACGCCAAGGACAAAAGTACGAGTATCGCAGAAGTACGTACAGTATAAAGTACGTATGGACAAAAGTACGTCAGGGACAAAAGTACGTATCGCAGAAGTACGTACTATATAAACTACGTATGGACAAAAGTACGTCAGGGACAAAAGTACGTATCGCAGAAGTACGTAGGGTAGGTATAAAGTACGTATGGACAAAAGAACGTCACGGATAAAAGTACGCATAGCTAATGTACGTTGGGTAAAAGGTACGTATGGACAAAAGTACGTCACGGACAAAAGTACGTATCGCAGAAGTACGTAGGTTATAAAGTACGTATGGACAAAAAAAGTACGTCACGTACAAAAGCCTACGTATAGCAAATGTACGTAGAGTATAAAGTAGGGTAGCCTTGGGCAAGACGCCCCAGATAATTTATTCTGCTACATAGGTACCTACTTTTGTCTCACACCACCTGGAAGGCCAAATTTGTGCTCAATGTTTCTTTGGACATTTTACTTTAAATTCCACCCCTCAAATTCATTCACTTATGATCGGACTCCCAGCTAGGAAGTGCTTTGTGAAGCAACTGCAAATGGGGCATTTTGCCCCAACCCCAGGGCAAAACGCCCCACGGCCTGAGGCAAGAAGCCCCATACACTAGATTAACCCTCGCGGGCCCGGGGGGCGTTTTTCGCCCCTCCCCCCTGGCGAATATTTGCGATAGCTCCCGGACGTTTATAGGGATAGGAAAGCGAAACTTTCAGTACCCTTTCTCCCATCAATTTGACATCTTTTGAAGTAAAAAATTTGGACCTAGCCCCATTGATGACGTCACAAAGTCGATTTTTCTAGACCCCTGCACCTGCACGGCAAACTTCGGTGTCACAGACGCGAACTTCAAATAGCTGCTAAAAATAGAGTTTTAGAGATAAAGACAAATTACGAGCACGGTTGTGTAGCGTTTGACCTAGAGAAAAATACAAAAATAGTTTTAGTGACCTGAGGTCAGAGGTCAGGTCAACGACCCCGAGCTGTGGTTTTAGTTTTTCGCAAATAACTTCGACAAAAATGGTCCTAGAGTTACGGCAGTGGTACCATCGCATTTGCCTTGTCAAGCCGCGTCGAATGATATATATTTTGTTTGGAAAAGGACAAGTTTTATGTTGACCTCATGTGACCTCGAATGACCTTTGGTTGACCTTGACACACCAAAAGTCGTTTATGATGGATTCCTACCCGCTGATCACGAATCTGGCATCTATTTTCCTCTTAGCCTTTATTTAGAGCCTCCGGATGGCAAAATTGTCTTATTTATTATTACTAACTTGAATCAGTGAAATAGCCTCTAGCAAGGACTCTCTTCTGTGACCTTGACATTTGAGCAGCCTTGTATCGTAAGATGAACCACAAATAGGGACCTGATAAGCCTCAAAACATTTCAAAACATCTTGGAAGTTGACACGCAAGATGTAGGTACGAAAAAGTGCTAAGTTTGAGGTAAATTTTGAGCATGACCTTGACCTTGACCTTTGATGCCGAGCACATTTTCGGAATTCTCAGATGATTCTCTTCTTTCGTTTGACACCCAATTTTGCCGGTTTTATGCATCCTGCCGTCCTCTAGAACGCTCACTTTGAGATCACTACACATGTGCCGGTTTTTGCCTTTGACCTTGACCTCTGACCTTGAAAATTGACCTGAGGTCAAAAATTTTGGGTGCTTTAGAATCGACTCGTAAGGACCTTTCGTTTGGTATCTCTTTTGTTTGCGTAGCTCCCTTATTTACGGAGTTAGACAGGGGGGGGGGGGCGAAAAACGCCCCTCCCCGGGCTCCGGTGGTTGGAATTACCTCCCGGGCCCGGCCGGGTTAACAGAAGAGAGGATCTCGTTACGGTCCAAGGCGGACATGAGGACAGGTGGCGCCGCAGCCGCTCGCATAGCGGCCGGAATGTGAACTAACCTGTTTACCATAGGGGACTGTGTTAACGGCCGCCGTCGGCACCATTTCGGGCTTCTTTTTGACTTTGCAGCGCAATAAAAGGCTAATTTATAATTGAAAATGGACTAGCGAGAGCCGTTATGGAATCAGAATTTGATGCTCTACAAAACTAGGCTATTTTCATTGCGATGGCATCACAGACTACACCGCCAACCCCAATAAAGCAGAAATATGTCGCGTCAACGGTGATGACATAGCATGTTTCTTTGGTATAGACATTGAAAAGTATAACACTTTTTACTGCATCTACGGTGCGATGCTAGAGAAAATTGTATGGCCTACCTAATGGTACCCATTACTTAACAATTTGGTGTAACATTTCGTCGCCAAACTCTCGTAGATTCGTATGTCCGCCTCACTATGGAGCTTGGACCGTAACGTTTCCCCAGAACCCTGTCAGTTCCGAGAAACATCGGTGAGGCGTTTTACCTCGGCGGGGCGACTTGCCCCGGTCTACCCTACGTGTGGACAAAAGTACGTCACGGACAAAAGTACGTATAGCAAATGTACGTAGGGTATTAAGTACGTACCCCACCTTTGGGTTAAGTTGATCAATGTGTAATACCTAGTTTCTTATTCTTTATTTAATGAGCATTTGTTACAAGGCATAACAAAATTTTTCGATGAGTAAATGGGCGAAACGGACGAAGCTATATTATTTGGTATATGAATTTATCATGAGATCCCTGTAGTATGGCAACAGAGCAGCAATAAAGAAAAAGTGGCTCAACTTACACTACTATACCCTACTTCTAGCTTACGTACTTTATACACTACGTACTTTGGCATACGAACCGTACGTACTTTTGGCATACGTACTTTTTACACTACGTACTTTTGCATACGAACTTTTGCGTACGAACATTTGCGTACGTACTTTTGGCATACGTACTTTATGCACTACGTACTTTTTCATACGTACTTTTGCGTACGAACATTTGCGTACGTACTTTTGACATACGTACTTTATGCACAACGTACTTTTGCATACGTACTTTTGCGTACGAACATTTGCGTACGTACTTTTGGCATACGAACTTTATCGCCTACGTATATTTGCGTACGAACATTTGCATACGTACTTTTGTCCTACGTACTTTAGCGATACGTACTTTAGTCCTAAAATCGTATCAACCAACATTGAAGCAAACCACCGCTCCCTCTGGTCAACCACTAGTTTGGAGTACCGCCGGTAGGTGGCAGCACCTCCTTGGCGTTATAAAGTGGTCGATGTATTCGCTGCTCCCTCTGGATGAGCACTAATTCTCAGTATGTCCGCTAGGTGGCTTCCGACTTTATGTTGAGCCATAGGGAAGGCTCCGGCGGTGCACTCCGGCCCATATGACGTCACTGCGTTTCCGCTTCTTTCCCGTTTTCTGAGGGCTTTGGTAAATAAATTTCGCAGTTTTTGGTCCAAATCGATTGAATTGTGCGTTTTTCACATTGTCTAAAGATACTAGTGTATTGTTTTACTTGGTTTCTGCGATAAAGCGTAGCAGTAACTTAAGCACAAAGTGAGTTATTTTGCAGCTGTTTAAGGCAGCTTAACAAGTCTTCTGCGTATATGGCGCGTGTGTGACATGAACCGATTTGAATTTTTCTGCAGAAATATGCATGTTGTCATTTCAATGATTGATGTTGTTTTGAGATTGTGATGCTTTAAAATGTAAGATTTTATTTTAGATAACTGAATCAAGACGCCAGCCTGTGCTGTAGCTACATGTAAGGTCTGGAGTGGAGGTTGGTCGAACAAGAAAACTGAAGCCTCATTTTTTAGATTTCCAAAGAATCCCGAAGTCCAGGCTGCGTGGGTGCATAGGTGTTACCGCCAAGATCAATTCAATGTAAAAAAAAACGCTGTTGTGTGCTCTGAACACTTTGTTGACTCACCTGTTCAACTCACCTGTTGGGTTTCCTTGACTCACCAGTGCATGAGGAGAGGCAGGAAACCGTGTAGGAAAGAGACGCGCCAATTCCCCTGGTTACGCTGGGCGCTGAGAGATGGACCGCAGGGGATTGGGGTAGTGCGTCTGCTTGGAGTTGGGGGAGGAAAAATTCTAGATGTGATAAGCTGTGCGGTATCAGTTCAGTACCGGCTGTCACGGTACTGTTTGATTCGCTCCTTCGCGAATCGCGAATGAGACTGACTATGATCCATCATATCTAGTCAAGAGAACTCTGATGCCAAATGTGAAGCCTTCACTGAAACCAGATGCCATCCCTTCAAGGAACCTACCCTCAGCCTCATCACTGTCAAGGTGTGTTTTTATTAAATGTTAAAACTCATGTTGCCCATGATAAGGTAGTTTGAGTATTAGCTTTTATGAATATGGTTGTACGTCAGGTTTTTTTCTTTGTGTTCTTTTGTCGTTAGAATAAGATGCATGCCGTGCCTGCAGTTGGGATTGTTTCCACCACTGAGGCACATAGGCTCATTACAGCCTGTTGATATCATATCACATGCCCCTCCCACTTTCTTAATTTCCTTGACATCATTCCTGGTTCACCGTCAATTTCACAATTTTGTAAGTTTCAACTTTCACAGTAGGTAGCTACCTCATGGGTGCTCAAGAACAGGGCCCAGTTTTTGTGGTTCATCTGTACTGAGGGATCAGTCTGCAAATATGGCAGGGAGCTTGACACTGTTCTGGGCTGAAAGCACAAAATCGCACCCAATGTGCACTGATCTCCTCTGCCCGGACCCTGCAGAGATACTCAAGCTTCCTACTTCTTTTCCCATTTTTCTGCCTCAGATCTTCTCCCTTTTGCCCTGACATCCCTGAATTCTGAAACCTGCCCTGTTCTGATGTCTGCATTATTCAGATCTTGTTTAAATCTGCCACATTTTGCTGTCAGGCTAAAGGTGTTTCATTTTTATTGTAATCTAAAATAGATGTTCTATCTCTGTTTGTTTAGGCCAGGAGATGACACCAGGGGAGGCCGACTCGAGCAGAGGAAGGAGAGGGTGGTGGTGAAACAGCTTCTTGAACAAGGGCCTGGACAGATGGAGATCAGTGGCAGCGACAGCAGGTAATACTACCTATGTCCTATGTTTCATCAAATTTAAATCCTTATTTCAGACTCGTGAACATATTAATATAATCGGTTTCACCTTTAAATTTCACCATTAAATTTAAAGTTAAATTTCACCTTTACTCTTATAAGTACTGTTATTTTTAGATATGCTTGCATGTTTACACACACTTATATCATCGAGCTCTGATGTAGTATTTATTTTAGCGTGAGCTACAGTGTTTTAACTACTGACTTCGCCTCTAAGTGGATTATGTCTGTCGGCGATACAGTGAATAAACAATAAACAATGTTTGTCTCCTACCCAGCGATACGTAAGAAACTCGTCATCACGGTAGTGAGAAACCAGATCGGCCATATACTCTGAATCAATCGTAATTGATGCATTGTCTCGTTTCAGCTTCGCGATCCAGCAGACGAGGAGGCTGCCGAGCAGCACGAGCAATGGGAGGCCGCCTACCAGTCGGCGATGGGCCAGCCGCCTCTGCCACCCGCCCCTCCTGCTCACGAGGACAACAGTCCGGACACAGAAGAGGCCGGGCCATCCAATACTCGACCGCGGACCGCTGAACTCGGCGTCAACCGCGAGGCGCTCGCGTTCGTGGCCGGCTATGTGGCATTCAAATGCCGGCAGATCCGCGGCGACCTCGGCCAACCGACCTCGTCTTCTCTGGCGCCAGCGTCCGTACCGAGCCGCTGGCTGGAGACAATCAGCCGCGGCAGCCTCTACGTCCCCAGCCAGTGGTGGATGGGCGTGGTGGAAGATTTCAACGACACGTTCAGTGACGTGATGGGGCCGACCGCGGTCAAGACGCCTGGCATCGTGAAGCGCCTGACAGACTGCGTGCTCGCCCGAGCTCCAGGGCTGGACGAGCGAATCGCCAGGAAGCTGGCAAGCACGCGGCTGCACCTGCGACTCCGCTGGCTCAACACCGCTCGAGCAGCAGCTGAAGCGGAAAAGTACCAGCTGAGGAAGCTAGCCCAACACGCGAAGAGCAAGCGGTAGTCGGTGCGCTCACCTCCTACGCAGACGAGGCCGTCGGTCGGCACGTTGCCTTCGGACATTATAGGATGTGCAATGTGCATACTTCTGTTTGGACAGAGCGGCGGCGCCTGGCCGCCTGCCAACTTGTGACCCCGCCAGTTGGCCGGCTGACATTGGCCGGATGGGGCCGGTCGGTGCGCTCCTCGTGTGTGCGGCCGGTGTAGTGGCGCGACGGGTGATTCTCGACGGGTGATGGGCGAGTGAGACGGGTGATGGGCGAGTGTTGAATGATTGAGTCGCGTGACTCGGAGCCGGTCGGGGTGAGTGACTCTGAGACGGTGGGGTGGTTGCTGCGGTCGCTGTCTCGCCCCGCCGTGCCGAGCAGCGGCACGCCGAGGACGAGAGTTCCAGCCGAGTGATATCGGAGTCAGCCGCGGCCGTGCGCTGCTTCAACAGCCTACCTAGTTCGACATCTGGTACTGGCTCCGGTGGGGGGTCGTAAGTGTAACGGTGGCAGGACCTCTAGTGACAGTCACTCAGCTGATGACTCTGCTCACCTAGATGTTTCTCGGATCAGCGAGGGCATGGACTCAAGTGCGGCCGTCTCTGGAGGTTCAGTGAACCGCCGACAGACGGGGCTGGACAGACCTCGCTGCTGGACTGTGCGCGGGAGTCGGTGGTCCAGCTGGTGTACCTGTCTCCATCGTTGCGGAAGGAGGGTGTACACAGTAGCGGTGGAGGCGGCGCTGGAGGTTCAGTCAGCGGTGCCGACCGGGTAGCTGGGCAGGCGACTACCGAGAGAGATGCCCGGTCCTGTCGGCCTCTCCACCGGACGGACGGCACACGGGCGGGAGATCTACTGGACGAGTTCGGCTGAGTCCGCCCCTGCCGGTGCCACGCCACAGGGCGGCTAACCCGCGGCGGGTCTAGTGAACTGGGGAGGAGGGGGAGTGGCAGTGAGTCGCAGAGGGAAGGGGCGATGGTGGTGACACCCTGACATTCTAATGTTCAACCTACTGGACGCTCAGTGCCATTGCCAGAGCCAGATAGTACAGGGAACGGGTCGGGCCGGCCCTGATGTCGCCAGGGCCGGGAACCGGTTCAGAAGGGACGGGACGGTGTGTCTGGAGAGGGTTTCTCATCTGGTCAGGTGATGAGCTTGGGAGGTTCGGATGTGACTCGTGTGTCCAGCCAGGTGGACATTACATAGAGATTGTTATTAGAGATGAGTAGTTTCTTACAGATGTTGTCTCTGCTGTGAACACGGTGAACTGTTTCACACTACGGTTTGTGATACTGAAAGCTGTGAAATGCTTTTGATGTTGATTGAGTTTCGTTCTGTTGAAGCAGTTCCTAGTTCTACTTACTATTTGTAATGTGCTATGACCGTCCGTGATGTTTTCCGCGGCCTGATGTGGACGTCATCACGAATGATGCCCGAGGCGGGCGCGGCTGACCGATGTTGTACTTCAATCCTAGTATTCTGATGCCTGTGATCTAGAGGGTACTGTGGTAGGGTACTTCATCCATCGGCGTCACTTTTCGGCACGGTGTTGTGATTGGCCAAACTGGCCGTTTGGTGATCTTGAATTCTTGAGGACACTGACAGTCTAATAGATCACCGTATGGTGACTGCTGTGCTCCCTCAGAGACATCTGGTGACTATCCACTAAGGTTCCTACCCCTGGGACATGTCACAGAGGACAATCTGCCGACGCTGTTTTCCCTGTTCCACCCACCAGACGACGTCGCGCCGCACATCATCAGGATAGGCAGCTGTGAGCCGTCTCTGGCCACGAACAGCCGGTGTGGGTGGTGTGCGTGTGCCGGCGGCCGGCGCTGTGCGTCGCCTATGACCAGCAGAGGAGTATGCAGATGCACACGGTGTGGCGTGTGCGGCGCACCGAGCCCACCGAGTGGTGGGCGCCCGACGCCGGCGAGCTGACCATGGCCGCCACGCCGCACTCGCTCTCGCGCTGTCGGTCGGATCGTCCCCGGGCTCGGCGCACGGCTCGTAGATCAGGTCCGAGGGAGGCACGCCGCTGCCACGCAGCAGGAACAACAACCGTCTGAACGTCTCCGCGGCGCTGCATAGCCTCTCGGCCGGACCTAGACAACCTGGACAAACATACGCGGATAACGATCCCTGGCTCCCTGCCGACCGACATTAGCCCAGCTCTGCCGTGGATTTTCATAGTGCATTACCTTGCATGATTGTGATTGTCGGGAGTATGTATAAGACAGTTTCGAAATTTTAAACGAATAACATGTGTTCACAAGTCGCTCTTAAGTATCATTGAACGAAAAAATCGATGAAATCGACGTATTTTCCCCGATGTTTTGAAGTTTTTGAAGATGCTCTTACGCAATAGCCGAATGACGGCCTCGAGCTTCAGAAAGTCAGTGACGTCATTTTCGTCAGCTGAGCAAAAGTAAACAAACGCGAAATGCTGTTACCTCCTATATACGGCCTTGGCAGCACCTAACTAACCTACTTGGTAGGCTGTTGATTTAATCATCACTCCCTCTGGGTAGATACTAGTTCTCAGTATATCTGCTAGGTGGCAGGACGTTTTAGGTGAGCGTAGGTTCTCCATTTAACGGTAACCGGACAAAAGATCGTAAAGCAGTCTGAGCAGAAGATCGTATGGCAGAAGATCGCAGGAAGTTGATCGTGGACTCGGAGTGAGAAGCACTGCGTCCATATGAAGGCGTCCTCTCCGAGCCCAGAGATCCCTGTATATACGTCTCCCGGCGGCCCACGCCCTGTCGGACGGGTGGTTGGCAATATGGACTGCAGAGGTCACCACCGTCCGTGGAGCCATTCAGCCCAGCCAGATGTCTGGCTAGTGGTTGGCGATATGGACTGCAGAGGTCGCCACGGCCTCTCGGCTCGCTGCATTGTGTGCGGCGCTGCTCCGCCTGTGGTGGCCCGTGGTGTAGACATAAGCGGAAATGGGGGGTGTTTGGCCGTTACGAGAAGACATCCCATCACTCTGTCCTAAGCTGTCTCAAGCTCTCCGGAGCCCCGACTCCCTACTCTGAGTCGTTGCCAAGCAACCGTTGGCATGACAACCCATCTGGGCACTCCGATTGGCTAAGGTTTCCCGCCATACCGGGATCACGGATTATGAAGGATGCTCAGTTGCGGCTTAATTTGACTCAACACGGGACAACTCCCGGACACCGTAAGGATTGACAGACTGATAGCTCAGACAGACTGATTGTGATTATGTATGGTGAATTTCTAGTTAATCCAACAATAAATATGGCAGTTAGTTGCCTGCTAAGGGTAAGATGTCGCCGGCTGGAGCGGGATCGGCGGCCGACGCGGGAAACGCGGCAATCACAATTTTGTGTTTACACACTCATAATTCAAATTTTTATCTGTCGATTTTCAAAATTTATGGACCAGAAGATTGCTTGTACATTTCTTAGTCTTCACACAAAATCTTAAGCGAATCCAATGTAATCAGCGGTAACGAGCGCGATGTAAAGACGGGACCATCCCGCCCCGGCACAGTCTACAATTCAGGCGGGCGGCGCGCGCGCAACGGCTGGCAGTGGCCGGTTGTTTGACTTTACACCGCTATTAGTAGAAAAGTTGTGAGCCGATTTTCTTATTTCTTGCACGAGAAGATCTGCAATTCAATTCTGCACAGGTAGCTGAAATTTCACATCAATATTAGGTTTGCGGCGCGAGTTTTTAGCGAAAACAGGAGGGGTGGGCGAAATCCGCCCCCCCCCTTCCACTACGCGTGTTAAAAGGTTCGTTACTCTGTCAACTTTGACCGATTTTTGGAGATTAGGGAAGTAATCTAGCAACACTGACTGACGCGGGTTCCGTACATAATTGAGTGTCCTACACGCTCATTATTTCATATTAGGGGCGGAACAAATTATGGCAAAGTTAGAGACCAAAAACCAAACACGTTCGGCAAAGTCGGCAAAGTCGGCAAAGCCCATTGGCGGTGATCGGCAAGTTTCAGTTCCGAAACAAACTGTGTATGAATAGTTTGACTGAAGAATCCCTCAGCGCATCTGCTAATAGGAATGTCAGCTGCCTTATTCTCAATTTTCCTCTCGCCCAACTCACCAATTCAACCAGGTCTCACCGCTCAAGTCATCATTGTGATTATTGGTGACCTGCCACATGCGTACATTAAAAGGCTTCGTTACCCTGTCAACTTTGACCGATTTTTGGAGATTAGGGAAGTAATCCAACAACTCTGACTGACGCGGGTTCCGTACATAATAGAGTTTCCTACACGCTCATTATTTCATCTTAGGGGTCGAACAAATTATGGCAAAGCTAGAGACCAAAAACCAAACACGTTCATGTATCATAGGCAAATTCGGCAAATGCCATTCACGGTGATCGATGAAGCTTAGTTCCGAAACAAACTGTTTTTGATTGGGTTGATTGAAAAATCACTCGGCCCATCTGCTAATTGGAATGTCAGCTGTCTTATTCTCAATTTTCCTCTCACCCAACTCACCAAATCAACAAGGTACCATCGGCAAATTCGGCGAATCATATTGACTGTGAGACTCCGAAGCTGGTGAGATTAAAATTACGAATAAGGCAACCGACACTCATTGAATGATCTGCACCGCATTTCTGTTGTTGAGAATGTCCATCTTTTTGCTGCTGAAAACGCCCCTGCCTGAGCCAAGGGCGCTCACACCGTCCCCGGTCTGCGGTCTGTGTGTCTGTCTGCCTGCCACTGGCACCGCGGGGGGTGGGGTAAGGGGTGAGGGGCGGGACTGACAGGTCGTCGTCGCGCGGAACTGTCCTACGGCCAGCGCCGAGCATCTAGCCTCGGGCCCGCAGGGCTGCACCAGGCGCGACCAGAGCTCCCGGATGTTCCGGCTCACTGCCGCGCCCCAGCGCGTCAAACGGCTCGTCTAGTCGGGCCACGTGAGCATGAAACCGTCGACTATCGCGGTCGACGGATGCAACGGATTACAGCTCGTCGCCGTGGCTGTCCGCAGGCAGCCCGAGCCCGGCCAATTTTGTTTTGCCTTTGTGTGTATGATTGATTGATATTAGTTTTGTTTTTTATTTTTGGGGTGGGGGAAAAACAAAACGCACGAATATTTCAAGGATGCTGTCCAACAAATGCCATTCAACTATGAATAATGACATCACCATGTTTCTCGTGGCGAAGCAGTGCAGTGCCGTAGGCAATGTCTTAGGAGAGGTTACGGGCGAAACTAAATCCAAAACCTCGCCGGCGTTTGAAACCACGGTTTCGATAGTTGACGATTGCATGTTGATGCAATCCCTCCTAAGAATTATCGCAAATAACCCTCGTAAAAAGCGGCCGATCGCGACGAAACTTTCCGTACTCCCGCATTGGTCAATTTTACACCTACCTTGAAAATATCATGACCCTGACCCAAATGACCTTTGACCTGTGACCTTCTTTCTGAGACCATGTTTGGCCGGAATCGCGATTCGGCGTATGTCGGCTCGCATTAGCCGCGCATTATTACAATCTTTTCGTGGTTTCAAACGTTCAAACATGTGATTTGATGTTGTTCCCATGCATAAGGGTGGATGTCAAGGTCACCTGAAGGTCAGGTCAGATCAATGACCTTTGGTGAACTCGGTTCACTTTTTCGAGTTCTACATGTTTCTAGGCCAGTTTTTGGAGCTGGATTCGAATTTAGCAACCATTTGAACATTTACGAAGCAGTTTCGGTAATTTCGTAACATGTTATGAAGCTGTCAGAGGCGGTTGACACGTACTACGAATCCTCGTCACAACCCCTACGACCTGCCCCAACCCGACCTGGTCTAAATGCTTCAAGACATCATCTGTGATAAAAACTGACACGATGTTCGTGGTTAGCACCCCGAAAAACCCCACAGCAGGCACACTTCACGACTTTTTAACAGGTCCCGATTTTCCCGACTTTTGGGTCATTGACTGGAATCGGTTGACCTGGAAGATCAAACGATGACCTAGGACCTTAAAATGGGGTATCATCGGCTTCGTCTCGTGACGGGTAGCACGCTCGTGTTTCCGCGAAGCTCTAGCTCGATCAGGGGCCAAACGCGAGGGGGGAAGTGGGGATCGTACCAACCCTCCTTGTGCAGTCGAAGGACGTTAAATGGCCAGTGCCGGCGAGGGTTCAGGTTAAGTGGTTATGTATCTAATGCATAATCACTTAACCTGAACATATTTGATTTACTTTTGCCTGCAATCTGCGATTGCAGATTAATTAATTATCTATTAGTGATAACTGGAATACAGGTTTACGCGATAACTGTATGTTTTGATACGTATGATTAACGGATGCATTAGTTTGGGTGTAGAAACTTGCATTTTTATTGGTATTATTTGTGTAGAACTGGGTAACTGCTTTTGATTGAACTGTAAAGCATGATGGTGATGCATGCGAGTTGTTCGAGCCCTTTGTAAGTTAGGATGTTACTCAATTCAACCCTACCCTACCCTTACACTACCCTACCCTACCCTTACACTACCCTACCCTATCCTACCCTACCCTACCCTACCATACCCTACCTTACACTACCCTACCCCTACCCTACCCTACCCTGCCCTGCCCTGTCCTGCCCTACCCTACCCTACCCTACCCTACCCCTACCCCTACCCTACCCTACCCTACCCTACCCTACCCTTACATTACCCTAACCTACCCTATACCCTACCCTACCCTGCCCTACCCTACCCTACCCTACCCTACCCTACCCTACCCTACCCTTACATTACCCTAACCTACCCTATACCCTACCCTACCCTGCCCTACCCTACCCTACCCTACCCTACCCTACCCTACCCTACCCTACCCTACCCTACCCTACCCTACCCTAACCTACCCTACCCCTACCCTACCCTACCCTACCCCTACACTACCCTGCCCCTACCCTACCCCTACACTACCCTACACTAACCTACCCTACCCTACCCTACCCTACCCGGTAACGGTAGCGCTGGCTTACACCTTCTCCGCCGGCGCCAAGGTTGAAACTAATCAAGGTCACGTTTATTGATGTCCGTGAAGTTAGCGTCAGCAACAGCAACGAATACAACTTCGGATTCAGAATCACTTCAAAAACTCATATCAGGTCAATTGGGGGACGGGGAGCAAGAATATGACCTTTATTTAGCCCTAGCTCTTACCCCTTACCCTTTAATTGACCCTTAAAGGAAGGGACGCGTCAAAAGTGCCTCAAGGGTTCGTCTGATCGCCAAAATAAGGGCGGTAATCGATTTTTCGGGTCAATATCTAGCCGCGGCCTTGGGTTCCAGATGTGTGCATCTTACCCCTTACCTCTTAATCGGCCCTTCAAGGAAGGGGCGCGTCAAAAGTGCCTCAAGGGTTCGTCTGATCGCCAAAATAAGGGCGGCAATCGATTCCTCGGGTCAATATCTAGCCGCAGCCTTGGGTTGCAGATGTGTGCATCTTACCCCTTACCCCTTTATCGGCCCTTAAAGGAAGGGGCGCGTCAAAAGTGCCTCAAGGGTTCGTCTGATCGCCAAAATAAGGGCGGCAATCGATTTCTCGGGTCAATATCTAGTCGCAGCGTCGGGTTCCAGATGTGTGCATCTTACCCCTTACCTCTTAATCGGCCCTTAAAGGAAGGGGCGCGTCAAAAATGCCTCAAGGGTTCGTCTGATCGCCAAAATAAGGGCGGCAATAGATTTCTCGGGTGAATATCTAGCCGCAGCCTCGGGTTCCAGATGTGTGCATCTTACCCCTTACCTCTTAATCGGCCCTTAAGAAAGGGGCCGTCAAAAGTGCCTCAAGGATTCGTCTGATCGCCAAAATAAGGGCGGCAATCGATTCCTCGGGTCAATTTCTAGCCGCAGCCTTGGGTTCCAGATGTGTGCATCCTACCCCCTTACCCCTTAATCAGCCCTTAAGGAAGGGGCGCGTCAAAAGTGCCTCAAGCGTTTGTCTGATCGCCAAAATAAGGGTCGCAATCGATTCCTCGGGTCAATATGTAGCCGCAGCCTTGGGTTCCAGATGTGTGCATCCTACCCCTTACCCCTTAATCAGCCCTTAAAGGAAGGGGCGCGTCAAAAGTGCCTCAAGCGTTTTGTCTGATCGCCAAAATAAGGGTGC